>NC_054385.1:8746477-8866477 GCF_017654675.1 Xenopus laevis
ATTTAATTAAATAAAAGAATTAAATTGAAGAAGTTATAAATTCCATTCTATCAGGAGCCAATTAACCTGCTTGGATGTATTTAGAGCAGGGATGCACCGAATCCAGTATTCAGCCTTTTTCAGCTGGATTCGGATTCAGCCAAATCCTTCTGCCCAGCCAAACCGAATTCTAATTTGCATGTGCAAATCAGGGACAGAGAGAGAAATCTTGTGACTTTATGTCACAAAACAAGGAAGTACATTTTTTCCCCCTTCCCACCCTTGATTTGTATATATGCAAATTAGGATTGAGATTCGGTTCCGTATTGGGGGCAAATCTTTTGCGAAGGATTCGGGGGTTCGGCTGAATCCAAAATAGTGGATTTGGTGCATCCCTAATTTGGAGGAGACCCATGGAAAATAACATACTGTACAAAAAGCCCTGGCTGGAGTTGAACCTGGGACCCAAGTGCTGGAAGTTAGGAACTAATCATGTGTGGGTCGGCCTGAGACCTGCAGGATTGTTGGGTTGGGCAGGTATGTGACAGCCTAGCAGGACGGTGGAATGGAGGAACTCTGGTCAACAACACTAAAGGGGGTTATTTATTAAACCCCGAATGCCAAAAGCCCAAAAAAATCGTGGTTTTTTTAGTATGAAATCCAAAATTTTAGTGTGAAAAAAACCCATGAATTTTTAGGGATTTATAGGGATGCACTGAATCTACTATTATGGATTCGTCCGAACCCCTGAATCCTTCGTGAAAGATTCGGCCGAATACCGAACCAAATCCGCATTTCCAAATTAGGAGTGGGAAGGGGGAAAACATTTTTTACTTCGTTTTTTTTTTGTTTACATAAAGTCCCACAGTTTACCTCCCAGCTCCTAATTTGCATACGCAAATTAGGATTCGGATTCGCTTCGGCACGGGCAGAAGGATTCGGCCGCATCTGAATCCTGCTGAAAAAGCCCGAACCCAATCTTGGATTTGTTGCATCCCTGTTTTATTATACCCGAGGATGGAAAGAGTGAATTCGAATCCGAAAATCCGGCATCTCAGGCCTGCCGAGGTTGCATATAAGTTGAAGGGAAAAGTTCCAAAAATATCTTGATATGCGCTGGGGTTTCTGCAATAATACGAAGATTTTGTGGTTTCCGGTGGGAAATCCGAAAAATTTGTACGATTCGTTTTTATTCACGACTTTTTCCCCGCAAAGAAATTTTTTCGGGAAAGTGTATTGATAAATACGGAGAAATTTGGATTTGGTCGGAGTCGTTTTCAGAAAATATTGATATAAATTCGGACTTTGATAAATGGGCCTCCCCCCCACTGAGCCCATAATCGGCCATGTGGGGTGTTAATGAGTAGTTCAGAACATGTGTACATTAACCTCTGCAATGCCAGGTCCATGAGAACTGCCAATAGGTCCAGTACATAAGGCATCAGGGCATCAACAAATTTGGCAAGGGGGGAGGGGTGGCAGAGAGACAGAGGAGAGAGAATTCCAAAGTGGTGCTGACATTTAGCAATTCCATAAAAGGGAGCCGGCAGTTTTGTAGATCTCAGACACACAAAATGCCATCATGTCATGTGTACAGGCGGCTTTTGTTTGATGTAAGGACACAAGGCTTTTTATTTAACTAATGCCTCTCTGTAAGTAGCGGCCCGCTGTGTGTCAGCTCTTAACTGTGTCACTTCATTGTGCAGCGCAGACAAAGGCAGCGACTCGGCCGTACAGGTGGAAGAAATTGTTTCAGAACTGGAGCAGCAGAATTAATAGACTTTGATTTTGGGATAATCAGCAACGAAAAGCTCAATTATGTTGCTTTAAACTCAAAAACACTTTGATTTTTTCCTGTGTAAAGAAAAAAAAGAGCCCTAATGCACTTGTCCCATTACTGTGCCAGAAAGATACAGGGCCCGATTAGCCAAACGGTGGTGCAGCTTTGTACAGGGGCATTTTACTGCAGTGCAGCGATTGTACATGAGAAAGGATGTCAGCTAGCTGCTATGTGCCACGTATCTGCCTTAACGTTTAACAATAAATATAAATGGAATAGAAGTGCCAAGCAGCCACTATAAAAACTGGTCCCAACATTGGAAGAATCTGTTGTTATACTATAGTGAGAATGTTCTGTGACCATATAAAGGCACAAGGCTGCAGGCTGAGTTATACAGGGAACTCTGAGTATCACTCATGTATTATAAGGGATAATGTACCCCCTACTGTAAATGATAAGGATATTAGAAGTCACTGAGGGGTTCTGTGACCATATAAAGGCACAAGGCTGCAGGCTGAGTTATACAGGGAACTCTGAGTATCACTCATGTATTATAAGGCATAATGTACCCCCTACTGTAAATGATAAGGATATTAGAAGTCACTGAGGGGTTGTTCTGTGACCATATAAAGGCACAAGGCTGCAGGCTGAGTTATACAGGGAACTCTGAGTATCACTCATGTATTATAAGGGATAATGTACCCCCTACTGTAAATGATAAGGATATTAGAAGTCACTGAGGGGTTGTTCTGTGACCATATAAAGGCACAAGGCTGCAGGCTGAGTTATACAGGGAACTCTGAGTATCACTCATGTATTATAAGGCATAATGTACCCCCTACTGTAAATAATAAGGATATTAGAAGTCACTGAGGGGTTGTTCTGTGACCATATAAAGGCACAAGGCTGCAGGCTGAGTTATACAGGGAACTCTGAGTATCACTGGTGTATTATAAGGGATAATGTACCCCCTACTGTAAATGATAAGGATATTAGAAGTCATTGAGGGGTTGTTCTGTGACCATATAAAGGCACAAGGCTGCAGGCTGAGTTATACAGGGAACTCTGAGTATCACTGGTGTATTATAAGGGATAATGTACCCCCTACTGTAAATGATAAGGATATTAGAAGTCACTGAGGGGTTCTGTGACCATATAAAGGCACAAGGCTGCAGGCTGAGTTATACAGGGAACTCTGAGTATCACTGGTGTATTATAAGGGATAATGTACCCCCTACTGTAAATGATAAGGATATTAGAAGTCACTGAGGGGTTGTTCTGTGACCATATAAAGGCACAAGGCTGCAGGCTGAGTTATACAGGGAACTCTGAGTATCACTCATGTATTATAAGGGATAATGTACCCCCTACTGTAAATGATAAGGATATTAGAAGTCACTGAGGGGTTGTTCTGTGACCATATAAAGGCACAAGGCTGCAGGCTGAGTTATACAGGGAACTCTGAGTATCACTGGTGTATTATAAGGGATAATGCATGACATATGCGTGATATAGAAATCCCCCCATCTTGAGATCACAAGTGGTGATTATTTTGAAGCTGTGCAGGGCTAGCATGTGCTGAAAAGAGTGCTGACCTATGGATGAAGTTTTTCTTCTCTAAATATTCCATGGCGGAGGAGATCTGAGTGGCCATGTGCAGCAGTACCACAGCCGTCACTTCTTGCCTGTTGCAGTCTCGCAGGTAATCCAGCAGGTTCCCGTACGTCATGAACTCTGTGATGATGTAAAACGGGGGCTCCCGTGTGCACACACCTATGGGAACAACGGAGGGATATTAATATGTGACTATTGGAACCCATGTACATATGCCAAGCCCATTTATTAAGCTTTATGTCGCCTAATGGAAGAACCTGTAAGGCGCCAGTTGTTTTGCACGGCAGTCAGAACTTTGCCAAAATACTTTACAGCGATGTGACCTGCTCAGCAAACCGTACTGAGGTTAATTCAGGAAGGCTTCGCTGTATAGTTTCCCTTTGACAAATTCATCTCCAAGAAGGTAATTCTTTTTTTCCTACAGTAAAGTCTTAGGTTAGAAACCTGGAGATTAGGGTTTTGCTCGTTTATTTATTTTTGTTCGGGTGCAAATGACACCTTTGCCTCCAAGAACAAAATTGTACTAGTCAGGTACAGCAAAGAATCCCCAGTAACTATGCTTCCTTGTACAGACCCTTGTAGAAAAAGCTTATTAAAGGGATACTGTCATGGGAAAAAATGTTTTTTTCAAAACGCGTGCTCCAGCAGAATTCTGCACTGAAATCCGTTTCTCAAAAGAGCAAAAAAGATCTTGTTATATTTCATTTTGAAATCTGACATGGGGCTAGACATATTGTCAGTTTCCCAGCTGCCCCTAGTCATTGGACATTTACAAAACGTTTTCTGATTCTTTTTATTTGTTCTATTTCCCATGTTTATTCACGGTGATGTCACTATGAATGGGAGGAGTTATAGGACACTCCTAAAGTGCACTCTATAAAAAACTGGCTTTGCTTTTAGTCACTAGGCTTGATAAAGGGCCCAGTGGGGTCCGAAATGTTGCCCTTACCTTGTATGTACATGGGCTAAATAAACAAGGGATTTACTTGCTTCACTTAACAGTGTGCTGCTGGTTCATCTTTACAGCTGCCCCCAGTCATGTGATGGGTGCTTTGATAAACTTCAGTCTCTGTTTACTGCAAGTTGGAGTGATATCACTCCCCCCCCCAGCAGCAGAACAACAGAACAATGGGAAGGTAATCAGATAGCAGCTCCCTAACACAAAATAACAGCTGCCTGGTAGATCTAAGAACAACACTCAATAGTAAAATCCAGGTTCCACTGAGACACATTCAGTTACATTAAGTAGGAGAAACACCAGCCTGCCAGAAAGCAGTTCCATTATGCAGTGCTGGCTCTTTCTGAAATCACATGACCAGGCAAAATGACCTGAGATGCACCTACACACCAATATTATAACTAAATACACTTGCTGGTTTATATTGTCGAGTGAATTATTTGCAGTGTAATTTAGAAATAAAAACGACATCATAAAAATCATGACAGAATCCCTTTAATGTTACTGCACTGCAGAGATTCCTATTACTCTTCTTCTTTATTTATGTAGTTCATAGCCCTTAACTGCTCTCCTGACTCCTGGAACAATGTATTACATATCGGCTCTTCTCTGGACAAGCCGACCTGTGCTCCGCTCTTTTCACAATCCAAACTGCCGGCAGAAAGAACAGATAGGAACAGGCAGATAGCGCTTCCAATAAGGATCATGTGATTAAAACGATATACCAACATGTATATAGGAAGGGGGCTTATAACGGCATTTATTACATATGATAACATAAGCAGAAGAGACGGTTGCTCGGCAATATCAGAAAGAAGAGGCGCTTACCAAGCAGTTGCACCAGGTTTGGGTGTTTGACTTCTTTCATTACAGCAGCCTCTTTTAGAAATTCTTCCACCTCCATTGTGTCTTCCTAAAGAATAAAGAGAATTATGATTAACATGTATTTTTAGAGCAGCGCTGTTAGAAGGATTCAACAGGTCACACACACAGATACAATCTAGTGATATATGGGCTGGCCCAATACCCATGGATCGGGAGGGTTGGCGCCGACCTCGAACTCCTCTTCGCTGGTGGCAAGCACCACCTTCAAATGCCAGCTACCAACTTTATAGCCACGCGCCTGCCCACCCCTTTTGTGACGACTTCGGCGGGGCGGGTCTATAAAAGAAAGCCGGAAGTCGGCAGGCGAGGGTAGGGTTGCCACCCGGCCGGTATTTTACTGGCCTAGCCGGTAAAACACCTGCCAAGGCTGGTATTACAAATTTACCGGCAATGTAGTTGCCGGTAAATTTGTAATACCCTTAAAAAGACCCCTCGGCCCGCCCCCAATCCCCTGTAAACTTAGCTTGTCCTTCGGTTTTTGTCCTGGCCGCGCCGTGGCCCGACCCTTTGCGGCACAACCCGCCCCTTTGACGTCACACCACGCCCCTTTTTGTACCCGCCCCCCATCAGCCGGAAAAAAAAAATCTGCAAAAGGTGGCAACCCTAGGCGAGGGTTAGGGTCGGGTGCGAGTCTGGAAAAACCCGACCCGCTCATCACTAATACACTCGTCAAACGAGCAGATTTAATTTGCATATGGCAAGCCAGAATCAAGCCGGTCAACAGGGGTGCAAAGGGTGCAATGGCACCTGGGTCCGCACCCTCTTGGGGCCCACCGGAGCCACGATAATGGATATCGTGGGTGGTTTACAGGGGCAGATTTTACAGCGCACGCAATTCATAGGGGGAGGGCTCAACAGGGGGGCCCAAGTGCTCATCCTATACCAGGGCCTGCGGGTGAGTAGTTACGCCACTGCCGGTCAATTGGGCCCCAGGGCGGATCCATCAGGAGAGGAGCACATCTGCAGTCTGGGATGTTTTAAAAGGGGTTGTTCACCTTTGAGTTAACTAAGTATGATGTAGAGAGGGATATTCTGAGACAATTTGCAATCGGTTTTCATTTTTTATTATTTGTACTTTTTGAGTTATTTAGCGTTTTATTCAGCAGCTCTCCAGTTTGCAATTTCAGCAGTCTGGTTGCTAGGGTCCTAATTACCCCAGCAACCATCCACTGATTTGAATAAGAGACTGGAATATGAATAGGAGAGGCCTGAATAGAAAGCAGGATTTACATAGTGGGCGCCCCTAGGCCCACTGCCGTTCGTCGCCCCCTGTCCCTTCCCTTCCAAATTTTCATCATCTGTACCAGAGCAATGGGGATTGGCGCATGGGAAATTTAAAAAATTATTGTATCTCCAGCGCTTCCCCAGTGTTTTTGATCCAATGTGGGTGTGGTTAGGCAGCATGCCGCCCCCCTAAAATCCTGCCGCTCTAGGCCCGGGCCTTGGTGGCCTTTCCACAAATCCCGGCCTGATAGAAAGAGGAGTAATTAAGTATCAACAACAATAAATGTGTTGCCTTACAGACTATTTGATTTTTAGATGGGGTCAATGACCCCTGTTTGAAAGCTGGAAAGAGTCAAAAGAAGGCCAATAATCGAAAAAAATATAAAAAATAAATAATGAAGGCCAGTTGAAAAGTTGCTTAGTTTTGGCCACTCTATAACATACAGGTATGGGACCTGATATCCAGAATGCTCGGGACAACGGGTTTTCTTCTCGGGACCTTGGGTTTTCTGTAATTTGGATCTTCATAGCTTACGTCTACTATAAAATCATGTAAATATTAAATAAACCCAAGAGGCTAGTTTTGCTTACGAAAAAAGGATTAATTATATCTCAGTTGGGATCAAGTACAAGCTACTGCTTTAACATTACAGGTAAAAAAGAAATCATTATTTTAAAATTTGGATTATTTGGATAAAATGGAGTGTACGGTAGACCTGTCCGTAATCCGGGGCTTTCTGGATAACGGGTTTCCGGATAACAGATCCCATATCTGTACTAGAAATGAATGTAAAGGTGAACCTCTTAAACCTGCCTAAACCCTGCTCAGATATCCGTTGGGCCCCTTATAATAAGATTCCAACTGTGAAGTGGTTGAGACTGCAGCTGTAGGACTGTAGGGGGACTGTAGGCTCTATAGAACACATGCAATTGTTTCAGCAATGGCTTCATTTTGTCATTTTCTTCAGCGTCGGAACTGATTTTGTTGCCTGCAATTACAAGTAACGCTGCACTCCGGGTGACTCGGGAGTCGCAGCAAATGTTCCAATAGACGAGGAATCAGGATAAACTTGCTAACGATGTGTAAGCAGCAAAATAAATAAAGTGCCGCCACTAGGTGGCACTATGGCAAAGGGCTGATTAGAGAACATTGGAAACCAGAACGGACCCAACTGCAGTCGGCAGCCATTGTTGATCTAAAACCCTCCAAAGGATTGGTATAAAGCTGACGTTTAACAACGTGTATGCCTTTACAATACACAAAAGCCATGAGTATCTTGTAAATGATATCCTTATAAACCGTGACTAGTGATGTCATCAGTTATAAACTGTGAGTAGTGATGTCATTTTTGTCACATGACTCACTAAAACTTAGTGTATTATAATAAACCAAGTAGCCCTTGTTGGAAAATATGAGGATATTAGAAGCAACCTCGGATGGAGTCCTGCAGCGGGTCGGGTACCCGCGGGTTATCCGTAAAAACCTGCGATACCCTGCGGGTTGCAGGTAGAAGTTTCAGGGGCGGCCATATAAGTGGGTCGGCGGTTCAATAGTGAGTTTTACTCCTTTTTTTCTGAGCAATTCCTTTTTTTCCTGATCACGCCTACTTCTAATGACATCACTTCCGGTTTACAACGACAGCACTTCCTGTTTCTTGCTGGTCGGCGGATCGGGTTGCGGATAAGGTACTTGCAGGGTCCAAGTGGGTAAGTATGCGGGTTGGGTTTAACAAATGGATGTCGCACAGGACTCTAACCTCGGAGTTCCATGACCTGAACTCCTCTGTGACTTATAATATCCTTATATTTTACACTAGGGGGTACTTTATTCACTATATACAAAACTTTGCTTCATACATGCATCTGCTCACACCTTCAAAGTCTTTACAGCCACGGTTAAGTTGTACTTCTTCCACACCCCTTCGTACACCTCTCCGTACTGGCCGCCGCCCAGCTTGTGCTTCATGGTGATGTCCGTCCTCTCGATCTCCCATTTGTCGTAGTTGGGCGACACCCCGTAAATAGTGGGTTTATTGCGTTTGGGGGCGGGGTAGTGGAGCGTGGTGATGAGTCCGTCGGACACGGTGGAGTGGTGGTGGACCAGTTCAGCGAGGGTGTTAAAGCGGCTGTCAGATGACACGTAGAGCTGGGGGTAAAAAATAGAGAGAGATAAGGGGTTTCCGTTGATGGATACGTCAATGAATGTATTTACAGTTTACTTCCTTTCAAATAAAAAAAAAAACAGCAGTACTGTCTTGCTTTATGGCAATGATTCAAGACACACTTATCATAGACAGGAAGGAAGGAACAACTGTTTATCTAATTCAGATACAGGTATAAGACCTGTTATCCAGAATGCTCTGGGCCTGGGGTTTTCCGGGATAACAGATCTTTCCGTAATTTGGATCTTCATACCAAGTCTACCAGAAAATCATGTAAACATTAAATAACCCAATAGGCTGGTTTTGCTTCCAATAAGGATTAATTATATCTTAGTTGAGATCAAGTATAAGCGACTGTTTTATTATTACAGAAAAAAAAGGAAAACATTTGTAAAAATTTGGATTATTTGGATAAAATGGAGTCTATGGGAGACAGCCTTTCCGTAATTCGGAACATTTTGGGTAAACGGGTTTCCGGATAAGACAACAGTGATGGTAAGTGCTTTATTTTTATCCACTGAATTTCTATTGGTCTAAGGTCTGTTGGATGCACTTTACTCTGATTGGATGAATCTTGTATGATGTATTGGATCTTGATTGGCTATTGGTTTAGGGTCTGTTTGATGTACAGTACTTTTCTTGGATTGCATAAATCTTGTGTGATGTATTTTTATCTCAACGCCCCTTTGGAAAGGACGTACAGGGGTGTGACCATCAGCCTATGAGTAAGTGCCCATTAGGCACAGAACGCGTTAGGCTATACGTGTCCTAATAAAGATTTTTTTTTAAGTTGATAATTACAAGGAAATAAATAAACAATGAAGTAAAAGAGCATATGCAAATTAGGATTCGGTATTCGGCCGAATCTTTCGTGAAGGATTCGGCTAAATCCAAAATAGTGGATTCGGTGCATCCCTAATGGAACATGACTGATTCATAATCAATTAGCAACCCCTTCACAATGTCGCTCATCAATCACACGGCTAAGCAACATAACAGGGTGCCCAATTTTCATGTTTCTGTATTGTATTGCTTGGTTTTGGGAGGGGCGCGTGGACAAAGCGAACAGCAAAATCATTATCACATCAGGCAAGTGTGACCGCTGATATTGTGATAGCTTGGCCTAAGAGCTTGCACTCTTTCTATCAAAGCTGCTGTCTGTATTAAAGGAGAAGGAAATCTACTGAAAGCAGTTTACTGCCAATAGAATAGCCACAACAGTGCAAGCTATAAGACTATATTTATTCTGCAGAATGCTTTGCCATACCTGAGTAAACAGCTCTAGAAGCTGTTTGTTTAGAGTAGCAGCTGCCATATTAGCTTGTGTGACATCACTTCCTGCCTGAGTCTCTCCCTGCTCACTCATAGCTCTAGGCTCAGATTGCAGCAGAAAAGGGAGGGGGGAAAAGGGAGAGAGGAGCAAACTGAGCATGCTCAAGCCCTAGCCCTGGAGGTTTAAGCTGAAAACAGGAAGTCTGATACAGAAGCCCATGAGTACACAATAGAAGGATAGAAATGTGGTGTTTCTTTTGACAGAGGACTCATTACTTTGAGGTTTACTGGTGTATTTATATAGACCTTTCTGATAAAGCTTACTTAGTTTTAACCTTTCCTTCTCCTTTAAATCCCTTACAGATGGACTTCACAGCAAACACACCACATGGGTCGGCAGTCTACATTTAACAAAAAAACTTGGAACTAGGGACAGTATTTCAGGAAAGCCCCCCCCCCCTTCCGGAGGTCAGTTTTCCCTGGGAGTGGGGGCATATTTCCTTTTAAATGGTTTTGTTTTCTTCCTGTCGTCTCCCGAGCGCCGGCCGTTCTCCGCATTCAACTGGGAGCGATGTCAGCCCTTTATTTGTTTATTTACGGCAGATTGCTAAACGCTTTTATCAACGAGAGGGAGACCTCGCTAATTAGATCTGGGGGAAAGCAATACGCTGCCAAGATGAACAGAGCTGCCACAATGGCTACAGTATGGCGAGAAGCTGCGACTGCCAGTATCCCGGAATGTGGCATCCGAGGGTCAATAGCTCTGCCTAACATTTAAAGGCAAAATGTTTAATTAATATATATTGGAAAGTGGCTTAGAATTAGGTTTTCTTTTATTAGGTACATTTTTATTTTGGGGTTGATTTGCCCTTTAAAGTGATAGTTCCCCTTTAAATAAGGGATGCACCGAATCCAGGATTCAGTTCGGGATTCGGCCAGGATTCTGCCTTTTTCAGCAAGATTCGGAATCGGGCGAATCCTTCTGCCCGGCCGAAACGAATCTGAATTCTAATTAGCATATGTAAATTAGGGGCAGGGAGGGTGATCGCGTGACTTTTTGTCACAAAACAAGTAAAAAATGTTTTCCCCCTCCAAAATTGCTAGGGTCCAAATTCCCCTAGCAACCATGCACTGATTTGAATAAGAGACTGGAATATGAATAGGAGAGGCCTGAATAGAAAGATGAGGAATAAAAAGTAGAAATAACACATTTGTAGCCTTACAGAGTATTTGTTTTTTTACACAGGGTCAGTGACCCCCATTTGAAAGCTGGAAAGAGGCAGAAGAAAATAAAAATTCAGTTATTTAGGAATATGAATAGGAGAGGCCTCAATTGAAAGATAAATAATAAAAAGTAGCAATAACAGCAAATCTGTAGTCTTATAGAGTGTTTACTTTTTAGATGGGGTCAGGGACCCCCATTTTAAAAAAAGTCAGAAGAAAAAGGCAAATCTAGTTGCCAGGATCCTCTTTACCCTAGCAACCATGCATTGATTTGAATAAGAGACTGGAATATGAATAGGAGAGGCCTAAATAGAAAGAGGAGTAATAATAAGTAGCAATAACAATACATTTTTAGCCTTACAGAGTATTTGTTTTTTTACACGGGGTCAGTGACCCCCATTTGAAAGCTGGAAAAAGGCAGAAGTTATTTAGGAATATGAATAGGAGAGGCCTGAATAGAAAGAAATAATAAAGTAGCAATAACAGCAAATGTGTAGTTTCACAGGTGGGGTCAGGGACCCCCATTTACAAGCTGGAAAGAGTCAGAAGCAAAAGGCAAATCTAGTTGCTAGGATCCACTTTCCCTAGCAACCATGCACTGATTTGAATAAGAGATTGGAATATGAATAGGAGAGGCCTGAATAGAAAGATGAGTAATAAAAAGTAGCAATAACAGCAAATGTGTGGTTTCACAGGTGGGGTCAGGGACCCCCCTATAAAAGCTGGAAAGAGGAAAAAGGCAAATCATTTAAAAAACTATAAATAAATAATGAAGACCAATTGGAAATAATTCTATAGAGCAATGATTGCAGGCACATACAGGCAGCAGGTCCCTACTCGGCACTCACTGATGTGGAGCAGAGTTAAATTAGAGATGGGAAATAACACTCGACAGAGGAAGTCACCCGAAAGTGACCTGAAATTTCACAACTGAACCTATTATATTGGTAAAAAAAGGGTTTGCTCTCAATATATTGTCGCCCAGAGAGCCGGGATGTGGATTAATGGCACCTGCGGGGCAAATAATTTCTCTGCTTTCCGGGAGGGCACCGCACAGCATTATAATGGCAGTCACAGGTGTGACGAGAAAAAAGAAAAATGTGCGGTCTTGAGCCGAGAACAAATTGCTTAAACTTTATCTAGGAGGGGGGGGGGCGGAGAGGCCTTTAGTCATGGGAGGACATAAAAGAAAATTGTGCAGAATGGAAGCGACACATCGGCACGCCAGGAACAGCAACTGTGTAATGGAAAGCTGCCTGATACAATACTCTTATACAGATAGCTAGAATCTCAGCTGCCATAAAGCAAGACAGGACTGCTGCTTACAATGGGGATCAGATAGGATCTGTGCAGCCACTGGGACAGAATGCTCTGTTATACAGATAGCTAGAATCTCAGCTGCCATAAAGCAGGACAGGACTGCTGCTTACAATGGGGATCAGATAGGATCTGTGCAGTCACTGGGACAGAATGTTCTGTTATACAGATAGCTAGAATCTCAGCTGCCATAAAGCAGGACAGGACTGCTGCTTACAATGGGGATCAGATAGGATCTGTGCAGCCACTGGGACAGAATGCTCTGTTATACAGATAGCTAGAATCTCAGCTGCCATAAAGCAGGACAGGACTGCTGCTTACAATGGGGATCAGATAGGATCTGTGCAGCCACTGGGACAGAATGCTCTGTTATACAGATAGCTAGAATCTCAGCTGCCATAAAGCAGGACAGGACTGCTGCTTACAATGAGGATCAGATAGGATCTGTGCAGCCACTGGGACAGAATGCTCTGTTATACAGATAGCTAGAATCTCAGCTGCCATAAAGCAAGACAGGACTGCTGCTTACAATGGGGATCAGATAGGATCTGTGCAGCCACTGGGACAGAATGTTCTGTTATACAGATAGCTAGAATCTCAGCTGCCATAAAGCAGGACAGGACTGCTGCTTACAATGGGGATCAGATAGGATCTGTGCAGCCACTGGGACAGAATGTTCTCTTATACAGATAGCTAGAATCTCAGCTGCCATAAAGCAAGACAGGACTGCTGCTTACAATGGGGATCAGATAGGATCTGTGCAGCCACTGGGACAGAATGTTCTGTTATACAGATAGCTAGAATCTCAGCTGCCATAAAGCAAGACAGGACTGCTGCTTACAATGGGGATGCTGCTTACAATGGGGATCAGATAGGATCTGTGCAGCCGCTGGGACAGAATGTTCTGTTATACAGATAGCTAGAATCTCAGCTGCCATAAAGCAGGACAGGACTGCTGCTTCCAGTAGGGATCAGATAGGATCTGTGCAGCCACTGGGACAGAATGTTCTGTTATACAGATAGCTAGAATCTCAGCTGCCATAAAGCAGGACAGGACTGCTGCTTCCAGTAGGGATCAGATAGGATCTGTGCAGCCACTGGGACAGAATGTTCTGTTATACAGATAGCTAGAATCTCAGCTGCCATAAAGCAGGACAGGACTGCTGCTTCCAGTAGGGATCAGATAGGATCTGTGCAGCCACTGGGACAGAATGCAATAGTGAAAAAAGGTGAAGCTTTATAGCGGTTTGTATTGCAGCTGCTGCTCAACTACAACTCCAAGAACTCCCCCCACCAGCACAGCTAAGAGGTTGCTACTAGATGTTATGTTTCTAGAACAGATGAAGAATCAATGATGCCTGAACAATAATAATATTGTAGCTTCAGAGCTCCTATAAAGTAAAACACACTATGAAATGAAGAGTGAAATGCTCAACGGGCACATAAATTAGCGATTGATGTAATAATTATAATTATCCCCTAAAGTAACACTTGTCTGTTTAATGTGCGTGTACCTACATTGCAGCAACTCTATAATATATGGCCATAGATCTATTCTATAGCATGCTTATTGTACATCTGAGCCCGATCAGCAGGTACATTTATATTCTATTAAGATTATAGTTTATCTTCCATTTTTAACAGGCAGTATAAGGGTACAGCTCATATACAAATCATTCCTTCTCTTTATACTTCTATTTATAGATATGAGCTGCCATATTGATTCCCTTAGACAGTACAGTATGAGGGTATAGCTTATTGTGTGCCCAGAATATGCCTTCTCTGTATATTTGTATTTATACATATGGGAGGAGGGAGGTGCCATATTGATTCCCTTAGACAGTACAGTATGAGGGTATAACTTATTGTGTGCCCAGAACATTCCTTCTCTGTATATTTATATTTATACATATGGGAGGAGGGAGGTGCCATAATGATTCCCTTAGACAGTACAGTATGAGGGTATAGCTTATTGTGTGCCCAGAACATTCCTTCTCTGTATATTTGTATTTATACATATGGGAGGAGGGAGGTGCCATATTGATTCCCTTAGACAGTACAGTATGAGGGTATAGCTTATTGTGTGCCCAGAACATTCCTTCTCTGTATATTTGTATTTATACATATGGGAGGAGGTGCCATATTGATTCCCTTAGACAGTATAGTATGAGGGTATAGCTTATTGTGTGCCCAGAACATTCCTTCTCTGTATATTTGTATTTATACATATGGGAGGAGGTGCCATATTGATTCCCTTAGACAGTATAGTATGAGGGTATAGCTTATTGTGTGCCCAGAACATTCCTTCTCTGTATATCTGTATTTATACATATGGGAGGAGTGAGGTGCCATATTGATTCCTTTAGACAGTACAGTATGAGGGTATAGCTTATTGTGTGCCCAGAACATTCCTTCTCTGTATATTTGTATTTATACATATGGGAGGAGGGAGGTGCCATATTGATTCCCTTAGACAGTACATTATGAGGGTATAGCTTATTGTGTGCCCAGAACATTCCTTCTCTGTATATTTGTATTTATACATATGGGAGGAGGGAGGTGCCATATTGATTCCCTTAGACAGTACAGTATGAGGGTATAGCTTATTGTGTGCCCAGAACATTCCTTCTCTGTATATTTGTATTTATACATATGGAAGGAGGAGGTGCCATATTGATTCCCTTAGACAGTACAGTATGAGGGTATAGCTTATTGTGTGCCCAGAACATTCCTTCTCTGTATATTTGTATTTATACATATGGGAGGAGGTGCCATATTGATTCCCTTAGACAGTATAGTATGAGGGTATAGCTTATTGTGTGCCCAGAACATTCCTTCTCTGTATATTTGTATTTATACATATGGGAGGAGGTGCCATATTGATTCCCTTAGACAGTATAGTATGAGGGTATAGCTTATTGTGTGCCCAGAACATTCCTTCTCTGTATATCTGTATTTATACATATGGGAGGAGTGAGGTGCCATATTGATTCCTTTAGACAGTACAGTATGAGGGTATAGCTTATTGTGTGCCCAGAACATTCCTTCTCTGTATATTTGTATTTATACATATGGGAGGAGGGAGGTGCCATATTGATTCCCTTAGACAGTACATTATGAGGGTATAGCTTATTGTGTGCCCAGAACATTCCTTCTCTGTATATTTGTATTTATACATATGGGAGGAGGGAGGTGCCATATTGATTCCCTTAGACAGTACAGTATGAGGGTATAGCTTATTGTGTGCCCAGAACATTCCTTCTCTGTATATTTGTATTTATACATATGGAAGGAGGAGGTGCCATATTGATTCCCTTAGACAGTACAGTATGAGGGTATAGCTTATTGTGTGCCCAGAACATTCCTTCTCTGTATATTTGTATTTATACATATGGGAGGAGGAGGTGCCATATTGATTCCCTTAGATAGTACAGTATGAGGGTATAGCTTATTGTGTGCCCAGAACATTCCTTCTCTGTATATTTGTATTTATACATATGGGAGGAGAGCTGTGGAAAGTAAAAAGTCTATCCGGTCCATACCTTGCCATCAGACGCAGTATTGATCCTATAGTGGTACACTCTGCCCTCGTATCGTAAGGAAATGGATCTCTGGCCTGGGCTGCTCTCACTTTCCCGCACCAAGAAGCTGCCATTAATCCCACTACTGAGCAGGTATTCAGCAGCGTTGCGAGACACGGGTCCATGGTACCAGGAATGTTTCTCGGGGCTGTTCACTGGTGTGATGTAGTTGCTGGGAACCCAACCTTGGCCATTTTTGGTTTGGGCCTCACACCACTCTCCATTGTGATTGTAGCCCAACACTCGCAGCTTCTCACCTTTCAAAGAGAAGAGAAAAAGCAGCATGTTAGTCCCATTATTTCTATATAATTATTTATACATCAGACCCAATGATCGGATACAGTCACGCGTGCCAGATCTCTTACCTATAAACACCCCTTACAGCTTGAATTCAGGGCGTGTGACTTGTGAGCCCTCCAGCTGTTGAGAAGCTACAACTCCCTGCACCCCATGAAAGATGAAAACTTATCCCTTTGCAGGGGGGTTGTTGTCTAACAAGAGCTGGGATGAAAAATGAAAATGAGCTTCCTCATACTGAAGAAACTTTCTAAATACAATCAATTAAAAAAAAGTTCTGCATCGTTTCTGAAATAATCTGGTTTATATTTACTATTCCTCTCTCAGCATCTGTTTCTCTTCATTCTCTCTTCATTCTCTCTTCATGCAGCAGTTGGGTGTCAGATGAATGATCTAATATATCTCATAGGGGGGATTCCTTTCCTAGCAGATGTATTAGAGCTCATTCATATAACTGATTCCAGTACAAAGAAAATGTAACAAAATAACTGCCTTTTGCACAAATTCTGCATGTAGAGAGACGTGATGTCTGGTGATTTTAATAGAGTGAGCTCTAATACATCTTCTAGGCAAAAGGAGCCCTAAGATATATTGGATTTAACTGTCAATGATTATCTCACATCCAACTGCTGAATGAAGATTGAATGTAGAGAATCAGATGCTGAGAGAGGAATAGTGAAGATAAACTTGATTATTTCAGAAACTATGCAGAATTTGTAATTGATTATAATTAGAAAGTTTCTTATTTCAGTATGCTGAAACCTTTATTAAATTCCTTTCTTAGCAGATGTATTCGAGCTCATTCAAATAACTGATTCCAGTACAAACAAAATCTAACAAAATAACTGCCTTTTGCACAAATTCTGCATGTAGAGAGACATGTCTGTTGATTTTAAAAGAGTGAGCTCTAATACATCTTCTAGGCAAAAGGAGCCCCCCTATAAGATATATTGGATCATTCATCTGACACCCAACTCCTGAATGAAGACAGAATGAAGAGAAACAGATGCTGAGAGAGGAATAGTGAAGATAAACGTGATTATTTCAGAAACATTACAGAATATTTAATCAATCGTATTTAGAAAGTTTCTTATTTCAGTATGCTGAAGCGAATACTACATTTTCATTTTCGCAATAGTTCCCCTTTAACAAGAGCCAACAGTCGTCCTTTAATCAGGGATGGATTGTCGTTAAACAGCTGGCAAAATCGACGGCTCTGCTTGCCAGATATCTGACTGCCCACACTGACTGTCTGGCAACATATGACAGTTAGGCAGGTTTTATATGGGATTAAAGGTCAAACTTGATTGACGTGTGTCTTTGTTTTATTATGTTTTTATGACACACAACTCTCCATCCCTGATGGAAACCAGAGCAGGGGTATGATATGGAGCCGTGTAACATTGGGGACAAGGAGAAGGAACAGGCCGGTGGATACAGAGCCAAAGGTTTCCCAATGCGGAATCACAAGATAGATTTGGTGACATTTCAGTGTAAATAACAAAGTCCTACATCAGCGCTCAATGCGCAGACCAAGCGAAATGCGAAAGGAAAAAAAAACTCCCATCAAGCTGCTGTCAGCTGGAAAATGGATTTTATTTTCCCCTTGTGTATACGCTGAATAATATTTTATATTCGCCTTTGTGCGGCTCCGTAGGAGTAGGCTCCTTAGCGAGGCATTTTTTCAACTGTTGCTCATAATGATTGAATTGTACTTTTCAAAGGACAGTGGGGAAGGTAGACAGGGAGGTCCCTAGACATGGGTTATCCAGAGATGTAAAGTTATATAAACCTACTAGATATTAGCAGTTTTAGACGGCTAATAACAGCCTTCTGCTCAACAGCTCTTTCCAAAAGTCAGCAACCCTAGGGTTAAGTGGCTATACAAAAAGTGAAGGGATAGTTAAGGTTGCTGAAAGTCTCACTTTCAAAGAGAGCTGTTGGCCTGCTATTACGAGTCTAAAACGGTTTAAAAATGGCCAATATCTCAGAAATTTAAGTTTACATCAATGTATTTTTGGCTTTGGATTCTTCTTAAACTAATGGGCAGAACCCAAAAATGCTGTTTTTATTGGGTACCCAAAGCCAAACAGAGCTGATTTTTTCATTTAATTTAGGAACCTTAAAGGAACAGTTCAGTGTAAATAATTAGATAAATAGATAGGCTGTGCAAAATAAAAAATGTTTCTAATATAGTAAGTTAGGCATAAATGTAATGTATAAAGGCTGACTGGATGTGGCATGTACCGAATCCAGGATTTTGTTGGGGATTTGGCCTTTTTCAGCAGGATTCGGCCGAATCATATCCGAATCCTAATATGCATATGTAAATTAGGGGCGGGTAGGGCGTGACTTTTCAGCACAAAAGAAGAATTCGTTCCACTTTTTCCTTTCCTGCCCCTAATTTAAATATGCAAATTAGGATTCGGAACTCAGCTGAATCTTTCACCAAGGATTCGGCCGAATCCCAAATAGCGGATTTGGTGCATCCCTAGTAACAGAACCGAAAAGAACACAACTTCCTGTTATTCAGCTCTGAGTTAAGTTGGCCATACACGGAGAGATCCGCTCGTTGGGCGATGTCACCAAAAGAGCGGTCCGTGATCCGACGGGATTTTTAGTCCTGTCTGATCGGCATCTGGTGGACTTTCTGCCAGATATCGATTGGGGAAGCCCATCGGAGGGCCCCATACCCGGGCTGATAAAAGCTGCAAACAGATCAAGTCAGCAGCTTATTGGCCCAAGTATGGGGCCCTCCGATGGGCTTCCCCAATCGATATCTGGCAGAAAGTCCAACAGATGTCGATTGGACAGGACTAAAAATCCCGTCGGATCACGTGTATGGCCAGCGACTTTAAGGAGGCCACATGGGACATAACTATTCAGTGAGTTTGCAATTGATCCTCAACATTCAGCTCAGATTTAAAAGCAAAAGTTATGACCCATGTGCCCCCCCATCAAGTCACTGATTGGTTACTGCCTGGTAACCAATCAGTGGAAAGCAAGAGAGCTGAAAAGCAGGAAGTAGTGTTCTGTTCTGTTCCACATCCAGTTACTCCAGCCTTTATACATTATATTTGTGTCTAATTCTCTCTCTTTTATAATTTCTTTTATTAACACTTACCTTTGGTGATGCTGAGAGTGTTGTCTCCACTGGCCACAAAGTCATACAGTGCAACAAAGAGGTTGGGGTCATTTTCACTTGGCCCAGACAGAAGATTCTCCTTGGAATTCCAACGAGCAGCTTCGCTCAGACCTTGAGGCTCGATGTCGGAAACCGTGGGTCTCTGCAAGGCTTCTGGGGAGCAAGCCAGGAGGGGGGGGAGAGAGAGAGAGAGAAGAGGGGGAAAAGTGTTAAAATTCCACGTATAAATGGCTAGCCATCTGTGTATATATTGCTTTTATGGCCCCGGTGCAACCGGCTTGTTTTTCAAGAGCAGAAGTGGTGAATAGGATAACAGATGCGCTGTTTATGGGCAGGGTTAGGGGGCAGTTGGACACATGTAAGTGCCTGTTCTATAATGGAGTGAGAACAGACTGAAATATAAACCCATGTGATGCCACTGACGCTTATATACCTGGCTGGATCGTTCAGGCTGTCGGCCCAAATGAACGAAACAATAAAAAAAAAGGTTGTGTACATAAATGACCCCTTGTACAGTATCTTATTCCCCAGCCCAACACCTCTCCATGGTCAGAATGTCAGGAGTGGGTAAGTACTCTACACTGCTGGTTCTGCCTCCTGAAACAAAGGAGCTGGAGGAGGACAAAGGTCTGCTACAACAGTCAGAACCAGACAACAGAAAAGGACAGAGAGAGCTTTCAAGAACCATTACATTGCCCTTTAATGCATTAATTAACATATAAAGGTGTGGGATCCATTATATGGAAACCCGTTACCCAGAATTACAGAAAGGCCGTCTCCCATAGACTCCATTTTAACCAAATAATCCAGATTTTTTAAAACGATTTCCTTTTTCTCTGTAACAATAAAACAGTCGCTTGTACTTGATCCCAACTAAGATATAATTACTCCTTATTGGAAGCAAAACCAGCCTATTGAGTTTATTTAATGTTTACATGAATTTATAGTAGACTAAAGCTCCCCATAGACGCGACGATTCTTCTTGCCGAACGACCGATTTTAGGGAAGCCCGACCAATCCTTCGAAATTATCGTGCGGTTAGTGGTATTCGAACGATCGTACATCTTACGATTTTTCGGCCGACATCTGTCGGGAAATTGATCGGCCAGGTCAAAAAATCTTTGTCGGTCCCAGTGCAATCTCTCTATGTTTGCAGGGCCAAGCAGGCAGGTCCCCTTTGTTTTCCTGCCAAATTGGTCTTTTTAGTTGATGGTAAATTCGTACGATCGTTCTGAGAAGATCGTGGTCTCACGATCAGGATCTGATCTTTTAAAAATCTCAACATCTATGGCCAGCTTTAAGGTATGAAAATCCAAATTACAGAAAGATTCATTATCTGGAAACTCCAGGTCCCAAGCACTCTGGATAACTGGTCTCATTCCTGTAATAATAAAACAGTATCTTGTACTTGATCCCAACTAAGATATAATGAATCCTTATTGGAAGCAAAACCAGCCTATTGGCTTTATTTAATGTTTAAATGATTTTCTACGAGACTTAAGGTATGAAGATCCAAATTACAGAAAGATCAATTATCCAGAAAACCCCAGGTCCCGAGCATTCTGGATAACAGGTCCCATACCTGTACTTGATCCCAACTAAGATATAATTAATCCTTATTAGAAGCAACACCAGCTTATTGAGTTTATTTAATGTCTACATGGATTTTCCACTAGACATAAAATTACGGAAAGATCCATTATCTGGAAAACTACCGGTCCCAACCATTGTGGATAACAGGTCCAATACCTTTATTGAAAAGTTCCTTATAAATTACATTTTAGTTATTATGCCAAAAAAAATGTTTTTAGGTGGTGGTCCCCTTTAATAGTCCTTTTATTATGCAAAAAAATGTTTTGGTGGTGATTTTTTTTACCTTGACACATGGGAAATTGCAGAACTGTATTTCCCAACATCACCCAGACTGCTTGAAGAGGAATTGTTCCCAGTCCATAAGCAGATATAGGGTAGAACATGGCGCCAGTTTGGTGTCTGAGGCGGGACATAGGAAATGAGTGAATAATGTCACAATAACACACACAAGCGATACACAACAATGGCAGGTTTCCTTTTGTTGTGTGAGAGGTGTATGGCCGGGCACTTTAATCACTCGCTGGAGTATTGACTGCACAGCATTTGTGTCTCACTGGAATATAATTATATTTTCCTTACCATTTAATGACACTTCTGCAGTATATATTTCTGTAAATAGTTGTTAGGGCTGTTCATTTCACTGAGAAAATTGCAAGAGGCAAGAGATACACTTATTACATACAGTGTGCTAACAACCAGCCTTCTCTATGTCACACCGACAAAAGTACAGCACTTAGTGTTAATGGTAACGGCCCACAACATCCTCTTATGCTACAATAATTTCATGGTATTACTTTGCACAGGCTATGAAAGAACTAAAAGGACTGTTCCTGCTGGATTGTGCTTAGTACAGGGAATACCTATGCTGCCATAGTTTTATGGGATCTCTCTGTACAGACTATGAGCAAACTTAGGGACTGTTCCTGCTGAATTGTGCTTAGTACAGAGGAATACCTATGCTGTCATAGTTTTATGGGATCTCTCTGTACAGACTATGAGCAAACTTAGGGGGCTGTTCCTGCTGAATTGTGCTTAGTACAGGGGAATACCTATGCTGCCATTGTTTTATGGGATATCTCTGTACAGACTATGAGCAAACTTAGGGGACTGTTCCTGCTGAATTGTGCTTAGTACAGGGGAATACCTATGCTGTCATAGTTTTATGGGATCTCTCTGTACAGACTATAAGCAAACTTAGGGGGCTGTTCCTGCTGAATTGTGCTTAGTACAGAGGAATACCTATGCTGCCATAGTTTTATGGGATCTCTCTGTACAGACTATGAGCAAATTTAGGGGACTGTTCCTGCTGAATTAGGCTTTGATTACACCAGCTTTTGCCATAAAAAGATGGAAATGACTGCAGAAGAAAACACCATAACTATCTTATGTTAATCCCCTGGAAACGAGGCCCCAATGCATTTGCAGAAATAATCCTGAGTGTTATTATATTCAATACAAAAGAATCCAACAGCGATAACCGAAGTTTTACAAACAAATCAGCGTCAGGCAAAACAGCCGGTGCGCGGCAGCCCCCGAGGCTAGCCACAAGGAGGATACGCAGGCCAACATCTGCTGTTCTGTACTCGGAACAACAGTCACTTCCCTGGAGATCCTTTCCCAAAGTTTACAATGAAAACAAAGCAGAGGCAAGGCAAGGTCTGTGGAAAGAGCGAGGAAAGGAAATCGACACTTATGTGATAAGTCAGGAAGAGGGAGCGTCGCTGGGCTTTGTTCTCTATCCACGAAATAACTCAGTCATGTGACACTGCCTGGGACTAACAGCATGTATATCCAATGAAACATAGATGTGTCTGCTAAAGGGGATATAAACCCAACATAACATGTTGCCTAATGGACAAAATTATAAGCAACTTCCCAATATCCATTCATTCCTCATACTCTGCACTGCTGCCTCCGACTCCTGATACAACTTCCCAATATCCATTCATTCCTCATACTCTGCACTGCTGCCTCCGACTCCTGATACAACTTCCCAATATCCATTCATTCCTCATACTCTGCACTGCTGCCTCCGACTCCTGATACAACTTCCCAATATCCATTCATTCCTCATTCTCACTGGGTTTATAGTTCTGTGTAACTGTCATTGTGTCTGTCCCTTTCTCTTCTCTGCACTGCTGCTTCTGACTCCTGATACAACTTCCCAATATCCATTCATTCCTCATTCTCACTGGGTTTATAGTTCTGTGTAACTGTCATTGTGTCTGTCCCTTTCTCTGCACTGCTGCCTCCGACTCCTGATACAACTTCCCAATATCCATTCATTCCTCATTCTCACTGGGTTTATAGTTCTGTGTAACTGTCATTGTGTCTGTCCCTTTCTCTGCACTGCTGCCTCTGACTCCTGATACAACTTCCCAATATCCATTCATTCCTCATTCTCACTGGGTTTATAGTTCTGTGTAACTGTCATTGTGTCTGTCCCTTTCTCTGCACTGCTGCCTCTGACTCCTGATACAACTTCCCAATATCCATTCATTCCTCATTCTCACTGGGTTTATAGTTCTGTGTAACTGTCATTGTGTCTGTCCCTTTCTCTGCACTGCTGCCTCTGACTCCTGATACAACTTCCCAATATCCATTCATTCCTCATTCTCACTGGGTTTATAGTTCTGTGTAACTGTCATTGTGTCTGTCCCTTTCTCTTCTCTGCACTGCTGCTTCTGACTCCTGATACAACTTCCCAATATCCATTCATTCCTCATTCTCACTGGGTTTATAGTTCTGTGTAACTGTCATTGTGTCTGTCCCTTTCTCTTCTCTGCACTGCTGCCTCTGACTCCTGATACAACTTCCCAATATCCATTCATTCCTCATTCTCACTGGGTTTATAGTTCTGTGTAACTGTCATTGTGTCTGTCTCTTTCTCTGCACTGCTGCCTCTGACTCCTGATACAACTTCCCAATATCCATTCATTCCTCATTCTCATTGGGTTTATAGTTCTGTGTAACTGTCATTGTGTCTGTCCCTTTCTCTTCTCTGCACTGCTGCCTCTGACTCCTGATACAACTTCCCAATATCCATTCATTCCTCATTCTCACTGGGTTTATAGTTCTGTGTAACTGTCATTGTGTCTGTCCCTTTCTCTGCACTGCTGCCTCTGACTCCTGATACAACTTCCCAATATCCATTCATTCCTCATTCTCACTGGGTTTATAGTTCTGTGTAACTGTCATTGTGTCTGTCCCTTTCTCTTCTCTGCACTGCTGCCTCTGACTCCTGATACAACTTCCCAATATCCATTCATTCCTCATTCTCACTGGGTTTATAGTTCTGTGTAACTGTCATTGTGTCTGTCCCTTTCTCTTCTCTGCACTGCTGCCTCTGACTCCTGATACAACTTCCCAATATCCATTCATTCCTCATTCTCACTGGGTTTATAGTTCTGTGTAACTGTCATTGTGTCTGTCCCTTTCTCTTCTCTGCACTGCTGCCTCTGACTCCTGATACAACTTCCCAATATCCATTCATTCCTCATTCTCATTGGGTTTATAATTCTGTGTAACTGTCATTGTGTCTGTCCCTTTCTCTGCACTGCTGCCTCTGACTCCTGATACAACTTCCCATTGCTGCTCCATTGTATCAATAGTACCTGTAGTCGGGTACGGCAGGGACAAGAAACATGCAGCTGTCAATAGAAAGATATTTCACATTAAAGGGGCTTTTCACCATTAAATTAACATTAAGTATGATGTAGAGAGGGATATTCTCAGACAATTTGCAATTGGTTTTCATTTTTTATTATTTGTGGTTTTTGACTTATTTAGCTTTTTATTCAGCAGCTCTCCAGTTTGCAATTTCAGCTATCTGGTTGCTATGGTCCAAATTCCCCTAGCAACCATGCACTGATTTGAATAAGAGACTGGAATATGAATAGGAGAGGCCTGAATAGAAAAATGAATAATAAAGAGTAACAATAACAATACATTTGTTTTTTTGTGACCCCTATTTGAAAGGTTGAGAGAGTCAGAAGTAGGCAAAGCATTTAAAAAGTATAAAAAATAAAAAAATGAAGCCCAATTGAAACGTTGCATAGAGTTAGCAAATCTGTAACATACTAAAAGTTAATTTAAAGGTTTTTTTCACCTTTAAATTAACTTTTACTACAATATAGAAAGTGATATTCTGAGACAATTTCCAATTGGGTTTCATTTTTTATTATTTGTGGTTTTTGGGTTATTCAGCTTTTTATTCAACAGATTGCTAGTACGGTAATCTGGTTGCTAGGTTCCAAATTACCCTAGCAACCATGGACTGATTCGATTAATGGTCTGGGATATGAAACGGCGAGGCTGTATAGAAAGAGGAGTAATAAAAAGTAACAATAACAATACATTTGTAGCCTTACAGAGCATTTGTTTTTTAGATGGGGTCAGTGACCCCCATTTGAAAGCTGGATAGAATCAGAAGAAAAAGGCAAATAATTCAAAAACAATAAAAAATAAATAATGAAGACCAATTAAAAAGTTGCTTAGAACTGGCCATTTTTTTAAAATAATAAAATATAAGTGGAAGGTGAACCACCTCTTTAAAGGTGAACCACCTCTTAAAGAAGAAGTTCACCTTTACATATGTTCTAGAAAGGCTAATGCTTAGCAACTTTTCAATTGGCCTTCATTTTCTATAGTTTCTGAATTATTTCCTTCTTCTTTCGACTCTTTCCAGTTTTCAAATGGGAGTCACTGACCCCATCTGAAAAACAAATGCTCTGTAAGGCTAAACATGTATTGTTATTGCTACTTTTTATTCTTCATCTTTCTATTCAGGCCTCTCCTATTCATATTCCAGTCTCTTATTCAAATCAATGCATGGTTGCTAGGGGAAGTTGGACCATAGCAACCAGATGGCTGAAACTGCCAACTGCAGAGCTGCTGAATTAAAAGCTAAATAACTGAAAAACTACAAATAATAAAAAACAATTGCAAATTGTCTCAGAATATCCCTCTCTATGTCATACTAAAAGTTTATTTGAAGGTGAGCCACCCCTTTAAACCCAGTGGGGAAGAGGGATGATTGGATACTGGGAAGTTGCTTAGAATCCGATTTTTCTTTCATTAGGCAACATTTGAGTTTATTTTCCCTTTAAGGCAGCCCCACATAGGACAATGTATGTGATATGTGACTACCCACTGCACGACCCTCTATTCCCTCCTCCAGGCAGATCAGTTAGGCTGCTTTAGCAGTTAAGACTTAATCCAACTCTGTCTAATGGTATTTCTACTGCAGCCTATTTGTGACAGCTCCAGTCTCGGGGGTAATACCGGGCAGTCATTATAATGCACACAGCCCTATCACATGTTCTCTAGAACTGAAGGAGCTCAAGTTAATTGCCTGCAGGGGGGAACAAGGAGAATCATTCTCCAGCTGATCCAGTCAGTGCAGGTGAATTGACCTCTGGCCTCCCTTCTCTGAGCCTCTAATAACACATTCCTATGGCAATTCCCCTAAATCACTGCTTTTCATTTTCATTGTCCCCGGGGCTGAAATGGTTAACGGGAACAGCAACCCTCCTTCTGTCAATAATGGAACGAGCCTACATAATAACAAAACCTCTCGAGTGAAACTGATAATTAAAAAAAAAAGAAAGAAAATGAAGTGGAAGTTAATAAAAATGATTAACACCGCCACGCTCCTGTTTATGTGCAACTCAGCCGAGATGATTTACTTCTGGTAAGAGACAACAAAAATTAAAAAAAGAGGGGAGGGGGGAAGAGAATTGGGCAAATGGTGAGTTTTGCAATAAGTAAACAGAAAACTAGGGACTAGAGGCAGAGCTTGCCCATGCTTTGTCACATTTAAAGGGAATATAAACCCAAAAACACCGAACAAAGGAAAAAAGTAATTCCACGCAAACTTCCTGAAAACGTTCATTGGTTACAAAGTTGTTTGTCGATGTATTTGCTATTCAAACAATGTAGCAGAAGCCATGCAATTAACACAAGCCAGGCCTGACCTTCAGCTACGCTGTTTGGAGAGCCGGAAGCAGCAGTGCAGAATGGGGCAGACAATAGCAATTACATTTACATGTCACTTTATAACCATGTATCATGAATGTGTATTGTAAATTGCAAGAGATTCCAAAAGATTTCACCTTGACCTTAACTTTTAGTATGTTATAGAATGGCTTATTGCAAGCAACTTTTCAATTGGCCTTTTATTTGTTTTTTTTAAAGTTTTTGAATTATTTGCCTTCTTCTTCTGTGTCCAACTTTCAAATGGGGGTCACTGACCCGTCTAAAAAACAAAACACTTTGTAAGGCTACGCGTTTATCTTTATTGCTACTTTTTATTACCCATCTTTCTATTCAGGCCTCTCCTAATCATATTACAGTCTCTTATTCAAATCAATGCATGGTTGCTAGGGGAATTTTGACCCTAGCAACCGGATAGCTGAAATTGCAAACCGGAGAGCTGCTGAATAAAAACCTAAATAAGTCAAAAAACACAAATAATAAAAGATGAAAATATTAAAATATCCTTCTGTACATCATCATAAAATTGAATTCAAAGATGTACAACCCCTTTAAAGGGAAATGTCCAATGACTAGCAGGGAATGCTGGGAGTTTCCGTTCTGCAACAGCTGGCTGCGGGGTAAACTCATGGTGTCCCTTATATACTCTGCAAGGAGTTTGTATATTCCCTGTGCTTGTGTAGGACCCTGATTATCTGAGCGTAGGCCTTACTATGGCAATAGGATGTCACTAAATACATCTGTGTTCTATAAAATTGTTATCAATGTCTCGATCCCTATGGGAGAGGGGAAAAGACCCCCCAAAACTTTAATTTTCTAATTACAACTTGTAGGGTTCTAAATGAGCCCACAACTAGTTCATCTGGGCATCCATAATACGCAAATCAAGCATCAAGTAAAACATAACTATATGGACCTATATGTAAACTTATTGGCCTGTCTATGAGGTCCACTTTCGGGCCTACCTTAATGATATTTATCCCTAATCGACCCAGTATCAATTGGGCAGGTTTGAAGTTCCTGTCCAACAAGGATAGCATAGGTCTCTAGGTCCCCAGGTCAACGACCAGTCCAATTTGACCCAGTGAAAGTCCAAATTGGGCCCAGACCTGTTTTTTTGGTGAGTGTATGAGCAGCTTTACTCTGTGCAAAACAAACTGCTCTCCTCTGTGTATTTGTTTAGATGCTTATGTGGGTGCTGCCACACTGCTTGCCTAGGCTTAAGCTAGCCATACACAGAGAGATCCGATGGTTTGGCAATGTCGCCAAACGAGCGGATCTCTGCACGATATGCCCACCTTGAGGTGGGCGATATCGGCTGATCGCATCATAACGAAGGGTAAACGGGCGGTCGGATTGCGGAACCGCATCAACCAATAGATGTGGCCGCAATCTGATGGGATTTTTAGTCCTGTCCAATCGACATCTGGCTGACTTTCGGGCCGGTTATCAATTGGGGAAGCCCATCTGTGGGCAATATCGGGCTGACCCAATTGTAGACCCTAGGGCCCAAGGATCGCATCATAACGAAGGGTAAACGGACGGTCGGATCGCGGGACCGCATCAACAGATGTGGCCGCAATCTGATGAGATTTTTAGTCCTGTCCAATCAACATCTGGCGACTTTGGCCCAATATCGATCAGGGAAGGCCGTCTGAGGGCCCCTTGAGGTGGGCAATATATGGCTGGCCCAATGATTGGATCATAACGAAGGGTAAACGGGCGGTTGGATCGCGGGGCTGCATCAATGAACAGATGCGGGCGCAATCTGATGGCATTTTTAGTCCTGTCCGATCGACATCGGGCCGACTTTTGACCAGATATGGATCGGGGAAGCCCATCTGAGGGCCCCTTGAGGTGAGCGATATTGGGCTGAGATCAATCGTGGGCCTTAGGGCCCAACAATCAGATCATAATGAAGGGTAAATGGGCGGTCGGATCATGGGGACACATCAATGAACAGATGCGGCTGCAATCTGACGGGATTTTTAGTCCTGTCCGATCGACATCTGCCCGACTTTCAGCCAGATATCGATCGGGGAAGCCCGTCGGGGGCCCCCATACACGGGCCAATAATCTGACGACTCAGTCTGTCAGCAGCTTTTATCGGCCAGTTTATGGCCTACTTAAGGCATTTTACATAGAGGCCAAAGGCAATTGTATTCCTAGAACAGTGAATCCGAATTGGTGGGTCCAGATCCTAAATTGGGTTCCTATGCTTTTCAGGGTGGGTCTTCGTAACCCCTTTAGTAATGAGAAACTGCTGCGACAATCTCTACTATTTAAATATGGCGCGTAGTTCTTTTTAATCCAGAAAGTAATTTGGGCCCCCACTGAGAAAAAGGTTAAGAAACCAAGGGCTTGGCCAAGGCAAACAATATGGCAGCTGCTGCTCACATGTATAAACAAACAGTGCCCAATTACATGTGGGTATAATTCTCCTCTTACAGAAGGTTTCCAGGCTTTGGTTGTTCCATCTGTTGCCTAAGGGCCTCCCCGTGGGAAACAGAGTGGGATTCAGAATAGATTTTTCCTTTTTATAATGCAAACGGAACAGTTAAACTGCAGCCTGAGGACCCTGAAGTGCAAAATAAACCTGCGGTGGAGCTGGGCCGGGGGAAAAGCGGGCAAAGTTGGCAGGACTTGCTTCCCACAGGTGAACTGACGGCAATCCTTACTACCTATCACTCCCCCAACGTCTAGGAACCCCTCAAGCCACTCTCAGGCAAACGCACAATGGGAAAATGTTATAAAAATGTTCTGCTCCAGAAAATGCCCAACATCCGTTACCATCCTGGGAACTAAAGAAGTTCAAGCGATTGTTTGTGAACTCTGAGCCAGCTGAGGATGCTGGGAGTGGTAGTGAAACAAGGTCTGTTCGAACCTTGATGAGGGTTTGCTTTAGCACCTTAACCCCTTTGTTTCTGGGCTATTCGTGCTACATAGCGCAGGACTAGGGTAAAAATGATGGTTGATCCCAATGTTATTAATAGTTACAAAAAGATAAATATATAGGAAGGCCGGTATTTTTTTCCGGAAAAGGAGGCAACCCTACGCTGGACAGTCTGGATGTTTATGCAATCCTTGCCTGGAGCAAGCAGCCTTCATCTAATCTGCGCTGAGGCCTATGAGAAGGGGATTAGAGATTGGAGTTGCAGCCAAATCCCGGGCCCATTAGAACCCCCTCCTCCCGCCCTCCCTCTTTTCCCCACTGACACCCCCTTATCTCACCTTCGAGATAGCAGCTGGAGGACGAGGAGAGGCCTTTCTTGGATTTGCAACCCACCAACTTCAAGCAGATTTCTAACATTTTCATGTGTTGCATGCGGGATGTGCCTCCTGCACTTTTTGTTCCTCCTGCACTTTCTGTCCCCTCCCTCCAGCATACGAGGAGAAGGCCCTGATCGGTTCCAAGTCTGTTTGACGCACTAGGGCTGTGGTTGGGAACTGGAAAGCAGCAAAACCAAAAGAAATAAAAGAAACCCCAGGCACGTCCAGAAAAAGGAGAGGCTCTTGGATCCTCTGGGTGGCAGGGGTTCACACCACCGACCCCTTGGGGTCAATCCGACCCATTTTGATAGAAGGGGAGGGCAAGTGTAAAGTTGGGCAGTCTTCAGGCGAAGTTCTAGTAGAACGGTGGGACTCCTCCGCTGCTCATTCTCTCAGTCCATTAGGCAGTGTGTGTGTTAGGCAGGGAGAGCTGCTTACGTTAAACTGCCAACAAAGGGCCCCCTTCATGCTCTGGCTGCCTCTAGTGATGACATCCGAGGTCTGGAAACGCCCACATATGCACAGAGCGTTGTTAACCCTGTCCTACATGATCAGCCCTCCAGCCTGACTAACACTATATCCCAGGCTGAAAGTTAACTTGTAGAAACACAGGAGGAAGGAAGAACTGATCAATGGGTCCGGTTTTGGGGGAGCTTAGAATGTCGCTTACAAGCTCGATGCGACTTACAGAAAACAAAACAGGGATATTTCAGCTGGACTGGAAACTTATGGTCATTTCTATACATTTGAATTGTGGTCCATAAATACTCAGACAGGAGGGTTCCTAAGAGATATTATGGCAATAGGATTAAAGGAGTTGTTCACCTTTAAGGGTAGAGGCACATGATGCGACAAATCGCCTCTTCTTTGGCGACTAATCTCTCCGCAAAGCCTTCTCGCCGGCAGGAATCTAAATCACAGACGGGATGGTACTCGAAGTGCTTCGTTTTCCGAAGACGCCCGAAGTGAGGCAACTTCGGCCGTCTTTGGAAAACGAAGCACTCCAAACGCCATCCCGCCGGTGACTTACATTCTAGCCGACGGGAAGCCATTGTGGGGAGATTATGTCGCCCGAAGAAAAGGTGATTTGTTGAGGCAACTTCGGCCGTCTTTGGAAAACGAAGCACTCCGAACGCCATCCCGCCGGTGACTTAAATTCTAGCCAACAGGATGGCAGGGGAGGCAGTTCGGAAAGATTAGTCGCCCCAAAGAAGAGATTTGTCGCCCTGGCGACTAATCTCCTTGAATCTTCCTGTGTACCCTGACCCTTAGGGTAGTGGCAACAATGCTATTTGGGGGAGATTAGTCGCCCAGCGCTTCGGGCGGCTAATCTCACCGCAATGGCTTCCCGTCGGCTAAAATGTAAGTCACCGGCGGGATAGCGTCCGGAGTGCTAAGTTTTCCAAAGTCGGCCGAAGCGCTGGATGACTAAATAGCATTGTTGCATCTACCCTAAGGGTCAGGGTACACAGGAAGATTCAAGGAGATTAGTCACCAAGGCGACAAATCTCCTCTTCTTCAGGGCGACTAATCTTTCCGAACTGCCTCCCCTGCCATCCCGCCGGCTAAAATGTAAATCGCCGGCGGGATGGCAGCAGGAGCGATTCGTTTTCCAAAGTCGCCCAAAGTTAAATCGCCGGTGGGAAACCAGATCGGGGAGAGTAGTTAGAGAGTAGTAGAGAGTAGTCGCCCCGAAGAAAAGGAGATTTGTCGCCGGGCAACTAATCTCCCCCAATCTGCCTGTGTGCCCTGACCGTAAAGGGGATCTATCGTGAAAATGAACATTAATTAATCTTCATCTCACTGAAGACACTTTCTAAATACAATCAATTAAATGATTTTCTACCATTTAAGAAATAATCAAGTTACTCTTCAGTATCTCACTCTCCACAACCTGTCACTCTTCATGCTGAGCTCTGGGTCACATTTTGATTAACAGGTAGGTCTAATATGTCTTCTTTAGGGGGGCAGAGACACACGCTCAGATATGGGGAGATAGTTGCTCGGAATATATCGCCTCTTCTTCGGGCGACTAATCCCCCTGAACTGCCTCTCGCTGGCTAGAATTTAAATCGCCAACGGGATGGCACACGGAACGCTTCGTTTTCCAAGACGCCTGAAGTTTCTTCGTAAGGCAACTTCGGGCGACTTCAGAAAACAAAGCGTGCCGATTGCCATGCTGTGATTTACATTCTAGCCAGCGAGAGGCAGTTCGGGGAGATTAGTCGCCCGAAGAAGAGGAGATTTGTCGCCTATTCAGGCCTCTTCTGTTCATATACCAGACTCTTATTGAAATCAGTGCATGGTTGCTAGGGGAATTTGGAGCCTAGCAACCAGATTGCTGAAATTATAAACTGGAGAGCTGCTGAATAAATAGCTTAAAAAAATATTCGAAAACCCCAAATAATAAAACATAAAAACCAATCGCAAACTAAAATATCACTCTCTACATCATACTAAAAGTTAAAGGGATCCTGTCATCGGAGAACATGTTTTTATCAAAACGCATCAGTTACTAGTGCTACTCCAGCAGAATTCTGCACTGAAATCCATTTCTCAAAAGAACAAACAGATTTTTTTATATTCAATTTTGAAATCTGACATGGGGCAAGACATTTGGTCAATTTCCCAGCTGCCCCTGGTCATGTGACTTGTGCCTGCACTTTAGGAGAGAAATGCTTTCTGGTAGGCTTCTGTTTTTCCTTCTGTAACTGAATGTGTCTCAGTGGGACCTGGATTTTACTATTGAGTGCTGTTCTTAGATCTACCAGGCAGCTGTTATCTTGTGTTAGGGAGATGCTATCTCGTTACCTTCCCATTGTTTTTTGTTTGGCTGCTGGGGGGGAAAGGGAGGGGGCGATATCACTCCAACTTGCAGTACAGCAGTAAAGAGTGATTGAAGTTTATCAGAGCACAAGTCACATGACTTGGGGCAGCTGGGAAATGACAATATGTCTAGCCCCATGTCAGATTTCAAAATTTAATATAAAAAAATCTGTTTACTCTTTTGAGAAATGGATTTCAGTGCAGAATTCTGCTGGAGCAGCACTATTAACTGATTCATTTTGAAAAAAAAATGTTTTCCCATGACAGTATCCCTTTAATTTAAAGGTGAACAACCAATGATCAAGTTTCCTATAAAATGTTTTGCTGCAAATTAAAGCTGCTACAATGCCGTTTGGCCTCACAACATCTGACACCCACTTATCTAAAGGATCAGAAAGACCCAATGGGTGGTCTCAACTAGCAATCATATATGAAAAACAGGAAAATGTTCTGGCGCGCTGGATGTGAAGCAGACTACTAATCAGTGTAAACTCACCGTGCAAACACTGAATATGCCCTTAATGATGTTCTACCGGCGACAAGAGAAGGGAACAGTCGTAATTCAACATGAATGAAAATTAGGATAACTATATAGAGAAGCAGCGGGGCACGGCAGCAGGAGAGAGAGAGGCAGAAAGAGAAAATTATTAATGTCAACTTACAGATTTCTTGTTACAACTCACCTAAGATTCGCCGTGTCGCTTAAACACCACCGCACACATTTTTTTTGAAGTTTTTTTCCAAAAACGTTTTGGTCTTAGAAAGCAAAGCCAGCGCATTTATTCTGCATGTCGGGAGATATTGTACCGAGAGGGTGGATTTGGCAGGGTTTAAATAATAGCAAACCTGCAATTTGGCCAACTAATGCCAAGGTCATGGAACTCCGAGGTAATTTCTAATATCCTCATATTTTACAACTGGGGGTACTTTATTTATTATAATACACAAGTTTCAGTGATTCATATGACGGAAATGACATCAGAACTCACCGTTTATAAGGATATAATTGACAAGATATTCATGGCTTGTGTGTATTATAAGGATATATTGGACAAGATACATCGAAAAGAACATGTAATATTCAGCCTATAAGTAAGCGCGTTCCCATACAGATGTTCTTTTATTAACTTATATATGCGCTTCACTGTAAATTATTAAAGAGTTAGTTGAGCAGGCTAGGAAAATTATTTCTTAGCCCTGGAAAGGTAGAAAGTGGCATTTTTAAGAATAATGTGCTTCAGGCAGCGCTGAAATAATTAATACCTTTTAATAAACCACAAATGACTTTCTTAAATTGACAATTTCGTTTAATTAAACTGTGGTTGACTGCAGACTGTGGGTTATTGAATGTACTTTTTCCTTCATAAGAAAGAGGATTTGCAGAATGATTTATTTTTAAAACAGCAGCTTGACTGAAGATCAAAATACTTCTAAAAGTGTGTATGATTAACCCAAACAAAAAGCATGCTACGAATTGTAGTCTTGAAGAGCTGGAGCTATAGTAATAGTGCGATAATAGTCTCTGGGAAGGGAGTGTGACTGTGGGATAGCAGGTATAGTAGGGAGAGATGGTGTCTATAGTAACAGTGGATAATAGTCTCTGGGAAGGGAGTGTGACTGTGGGATAGCAGGTATAGTAGGGAGAGATGGTGCCTATAGTAACAGTGGGATAATAGTCTCTGGGAAGGGAGTGTGACTGTGGGATAGCAGGTATAGTAGGGAGAGATGGTGTCTATAGTAACAGTGGATAATAGTCTCTGGGAAGGGAGTGTGACTGTGGGATAGCAGGTATAGTAGGGAGAGATGGTGTCTATAGTAACAGTGGATAATAGTCTCTGGGAAGGGAGTGTGACTGTGGGATAGCAGGTATAGTAGGGAGAGATGGTGTCCTATAGTAACAGTGGATAATAGTCTCTGGGAAGGGAGTGTGACTGTGGGATAGCAGGTATAGTAGGGAGAGATGGTGCCTATAGTAACAGTGGATAATAGTCTCTGGGAAGGGAGTGTGACTGTGGGATAGCAGGTATAGTAGGGAGAGATGGTGTCTATAGTAACAGTGGATAATAGTCTCTGGGAAGGGAGTGTGACTGTGGGATAGCAGGTATAGTAGGAGAGATGGTGTCTATAGTAACAGTGGATAATAGTCTCTGGGAAGGGAGTGTGACTGTGGGATAGCAGGTATAGTAGGGAGAGATGGTGCCTATAGTAACAGTGGGATAATAGTCTCTGGGAAGGGAGTGTGACTGTGGGATAGCAGGTATAGTAGGGAGAGATGGTGCCTATAGTAACAGTGGATAATAGTCTCTGGGAAGGGAGTGTGACTGTGGGATAGCAGGTATAGTAGGGAGAGATGGTGTCCTATAGTAACAGTGGATAATAGTCTCTGGGAAGGAAGTGTGACTGTGGGATAGCAGGTATAGTAGGGAGAGATGGTGCTATAGTAACAGTGGGATAATAGTCTCTGGGAAGGGAGTGTGACTGTGGGATAGCAGGTATAGTAGGGAGAGATGGTGGTCTATAGTAACAGTGGATAATAGTCTCTGGGAAGGGAGTGTGACTGTGGGATAGCAGGTATAGTAGGGAGAGATGGTGTCTATAGTAACAGTGGATAATAGTCTCTGGGAAGGAGTGTGACTGTGGGATAGCAGGTATAGTAGTGGAGAGATGGTGTCTATAGTAACAGTGGGATAATAGTCTCTGGAAGGGAGTGTGACTGTGGGATAGCAGGTATAGTAGGAGAGATGGTGCTATAGTAACAGTGGATAATAGTCTCTGGGAAGGGAGTGTGACTGTGGGATAGCAGGTATAGTAGGGAGAGATGGTGTCTATAGTAACAGTGGATAATAGTCTCTGGGAAGGGAGTGTGACTGTGGTATAGCAGGTATAGTAGGGAGAGATTGTGCCTATAGTAACAGTGGATAATAGTCTCTGGGAAGGGAGTGTGACTGTGGGATAGCAGGTATAGTAGGGAGAGATGGTGCTATAGTAACAGTGGGATAATAGTCTCTGGGAAGGGAGTGTGACTGTGGGATAGCAGGTATAGTAGTGAGAGATGGTGCCTATAGTAACAGTGGGATAATAGTCTCTGGGAAGGGAGCGTGACTGTGGATAGCAGGTATAGTAGGGAGAGATGGTGTCTATAGTAACAGTGGATAATAGTCTCTGGGAAGGGAGTGTGACTGTGGGATAGCAGGTATAGTAGGGAGAGATGGTGCCTATAGTAACAGTGGATAATAGTCTCTGGGAAGGGAGTGTGACTGTGGGATAGCAGGTTATAGTAGGGGAGAGATGGGGTCTATAGTAAACAGTGGGATAATAGTCTCTGGGAAGGGAGTGTGGACTGTGGGATAGCAGGTATAGTAGGGGAGAGATGGTGCCTATAGTAACAGTGGGATAAATAGTCTCTGGGAAGGGAGTGTGACTGTGGGGATAGCAGGTATAGTACGGAGAGATGGTGTCTATAGTAACAGTGGATGAATAGTCTCTGGGAAGGAAGGTGTGACTGTGGGATAGCAGGTATAGTAGGGAGAGATGGTGTCTATAGTAACAGTGGGATAATAGTCTCTGGGAAGGGAGTGTGACTGTGGGATAGCAGGTATAGTAGGGAGAGATGGTGCTCTATAGTAACAGTGGATAATAGTCTCTGGGAAGGGAGTGTGACTGTGGGATAGCAGGTATAGTAGGAGAGATGGTGCTATAGTAACAGTGGGATAATAGTCTCTGGGAAGGGAGTTGACTGTGGGATAGCAGGTATAGTAGGGAGAGATGGTGTCTATAGTAACAGTGGAAATAGTCTCTGGGAAGGGAGTGTGACTGTGGGATAGCAGGTATAGTAGGAGAGATGGTGTCTATAGTAACAGTGGATAATAGTCTCTGGGAAGGGAGTGTAACTGTGGGATAGCAGGTATAATAGGGAGAGATGGTGCCTATAGTAACAGTGGATAATAGTCTCTGGGAAGGGAGTGTAACTGTGGGATAGCAGGTATAGTAGGGAGAGATGGTGCCTATAGTAACAGTGGATAATAGTCTCTGGGAAGGGAGTGTGACTGTGGGATAGCAGGTATAGTACGGAGAGATGGTGTCTATAGTAACAGTGGATAATAGTCTCTGGGAAGGAAGTGTGACTGTGGGATAGCAGGTATAGTAGGGAGAGATGGTGTCTATAGTAACAGTGGGATAATAGTCTCTGGGAAGGGAGTGTGACTGTGGGATAGCAGGTATTAGTAGGGAGAGATGGTGTCTATAGTAACAGTGGATAATAGTCTCTGGGAAGGGAGTGTGACTGTGGGATAGCAGGTATAGTAGTGAGAGATGGTGTCTATAGTAACAGTGGGATAATAGTCTCTGGGAAGGGAGTGTGACTGTGGGATAGCAGGTATAGTAGGGAGAGATGGTGTCTATAGTAACAGTGGATAATAGTCTCTGGGAAGGGAGTGTGACTGTGGGATAGCAGGTATAGTAGGGAGAGATGGTGTCTATAGTAACAGTGGATAATAGCTCTGGGAAGGGAGTGTGACTGTGGTATAGCAGGTATAGTAGGGGAGAGATTGGTGCCTATAGTAACAGTGGATAATAGTCTCTGGGAAGGGAGTGTGACTGTGGGATAGCAGGTATAGTAGGGAGAGATGGTGCCTATAGTAACAGTGGGATAATAGTCTCTGGGAAGGGAGTGTGACTGTGGGATAGCAGGTATAGTAGGGAGAGATGGTGCCTATAGTAACAGTGGGATAATAGTCTCTGGAAGGGAGTGTGACTGTGGGATAGCAGGTATAGTAGGGAGAGATGGTGTCTATAGTAACAGTGGATAATAGTCTCTGGGAAGGGAGTGTGACTGTGGGATAGCAGTATAGTAGGGAGAGATGGTGCCTATAGTAACAGTGGATAATAGTCTCTGGGAAGGAGTGTGACTGTGGGATAGCAGGTATAGTAGGGAGAGATGGTGCCTATAGTAACAGTGGGATAATAGTCTCTGGAAGGGAGTGTGACTGTGGGATAGCAGGATAGTAGGGAGAATGGGCCTATTAGTAACAGTGGGATAATAGTCTCTGGGAAGGGAGTGTGACTGTGGGATAGCAGGTATAGTAGGGAGAGATGGTGCCTATAGTAACAGTGGTATAATAGTCTCTGGAAGGGAGTGTGACTGTGGATAGCAGGTATAGTAGGGAAGAGATGGTGTCTAGTAACAGTGGATAATAGTCTCTGGGAAGGGAGTGTGACTGTGGGATAGCAGGTATAGTAGGGAGAGATGGTGCCTATAGTAACAGTGGATAATAGTCTCTGGGAAGGGAGTGTGACTGTGGATAGCAGTATAGTAGGGAGAGATGTGCCTATAGTAAACAGTGGATAATAGTCTCTGGGAAGGAGTGTGACTGTGGGATGCAGATGCGTGCCTATAGTAACATGGATAATTCTCTGGGAAGGAGTGTGACTGTGGGATGCAGTATAGTAGGGAGAGATTGTCTATAGTAACAGGATAATAGTCTCTCTCTGTGGTAACAGTGGATAATGTCTCTGGGAAGGAGACTGTGGGATAGCAGGTATAGTTAGGGAGAGATGGTGCCTTTAGTAAACAGTGGATAATAGTCTCTGGGAAGGGAGTGTAACTGTGGGATAGCAGGTATAATAGGGAGAGATGGTGCCTATAGTAACAGTGGATAATAGTATCTAGGGAAGGGAGTGTGGTATAGCAGGTACAGTAACATACAATGTAATGACAGTTATCTCTTTAATCAGATTTCTCCAAATGTTTCCATCATACAACTCCCAGAACACACAGCTAAGTCGTGCAGTCATTGTGTACAAATGAATGTGAAATTCCTTGCTATGTTGCTCTGTGAGTAAATGGCCTGTTAATGTAAAAGTAAAAGTAAAATAAAGAAAAATCCCCTGCACTGTGGGCAGCTTAAAAGGCACTAAAAGCTGATTTTATGGTAAGAGCAATTTATGCTCAACTTTTAACCTATCGTTTTTCGATGCCAAAACAACGTAGGTTATGACTGCGCCGTAAAAATGTAAGAGATGACTAATAAATAAGAGGCGATTCATAAATAAAACAGGGTAATCTGCTTCTGCGTGTCGGCAGGGCCGTGTATTTTGCCAAGGAACTGGCACAGAAAAGTGCATTACCCTGACATGGGCAACTTCCATCCCTGCAAATAGCTGTATGAATAATTCCTCTTCTCAATAAGGGGTCATAAAAAAGAGCAGATATTTTGCTGCTGTACTACTGATATTGTGTAGCTGGATTTTATTTAAAATTAAAGTATCTGAGCACTTAGCTCCATATTCTAGTTATCTGTATAACAGAACATTCTGTCCCAGTGGCTGCACAGATCCTATCTGATCCCCATTGTAAGCAGCAGTCCTGTCCTGCTTTATGGCAGCTGAGATTCTAGCTATCTGTATAACAGAACATTCTGTCCCAGTGGCTGCACAGATCCTATCTGATCCCCATTGTAAGCAGCAGTCCTGCCCTGCTTTATGGCAGCTGAGATTCTAGCTATCTGTATAACAGAGCATTCTGTCCCAGTGGCTGCACAGAGATCCTATCTGATCCCCATTGTAAGCAACAGTCCTGTCCTGCTTTATGGCAGCTGAGATTCTAGCTATCTGTATAACAGAACATTCTGTCCCAGTGACTGCACAGATCCTATCTGATCCCTATTGTATGCAGCAGTCCTGCACTGCTTTATGGCAGCTGAGATTCTAGCTATCTGTATAACAGAGCATTCTGTCCCAGTGGCTGCACAGATCCTATCCCCATTGTAAGCAGCAGTCCTGTCCTGCTTTATGGCAGCTGAGATTCTAGCTATCTGTATAACAGAACATTCTGTCCCAGTGGCTGCACAGATCCTATCTGATCCCCATTGTAAGCAGCAGTCCTGCCCTGCTTTATGGCAGCTGAGATTCTTAGCTATCTGTATAACAGACATTCTGTCCCAGTGGCTGCACAGATCCTATCTATCCCCATTGTAAGCAGCAGTCCTGTCCTGCTTTATGGCAGCTGAGATTCTAGCTATCTGTATAACAGAACATTCTTGTCCCAGTGGCTGCACAGATCCTATTGATCCCCATTGAAGCAGCAGTCCTGTCCTGCTTTATGGCAGCTAGATTCTAGCTATCTGTATAACAGAGCATCTGCCAGTGGCTGCACAGATCCTATCTTGATCCCCATTTTAAGCAGCAGCTTTATGGCAGCTGAGATTCTAAGCTATCTGTATAACAGAGCATTCTGTCCCAGTGGCTGCACAGATTCTATCCGATCCCCATTGTAAGCAGCAGTCCTGCCCTGCTTTATCGCAGCTGAGTTCTAGCTATCTGTATAACAGCATTCTGTCCCATGTGACTGCCAGATCCTATCTGATCCCCATTGTAAGCAGCAGTCCTGCCCTGCTTTATGGCAGCTGAGATTCTAGCTATCTGTATAACAGAACATTCAGACACACTTTTCATGCCCAGTCCAATAAGTCCTACAAGTCAGTTCCACCTATTGCCCAAATTGGGTGTTTTAGTCTGAAAGCCGCTCTATTATTTCGCCCGTAGATTTCAACACCTACTTCATTTGTTGGCTGTCAGATGTGTTTGCCACATTTGAGGAAAGGAAAGGTTATGAAGCTCAGTCCATGAAGTAGAAGGCAGTTGCTTAATTATAACATTCCCCCATTATAACAGAGGACAATAAGGAACGGGAGTCTGATCTCTAGCTGAAAGCCCCTCAGTAGCAGTAAGTTGAATACAAAGAGACAGACACGTAATGGGGCCACAGGGACTCATCCAAGAGGTGAACCTGGTCTGTAACGTAATGGAATCATTTAAAATCTAACACAAAAAAATCAATATTAACACTGCAGTACCCTCCCCCTACTGCACTGCTGCAAAAAGAACCCCCCCCCCATACCAGCCGCCAACCCTGCTGCACAACTCCAGCCTTTCCAGCAACAATCCAGGGGAGCAGGGCAGTTCTGGGGTGTTCTTGTTGTGTTTATGGGAAGGGGCCAGGAGAGGGGATCACTTGTTAAAGGGGTGGTTCACCTTTAAGTAAACTTTTAGTATGTTATAGAATGGCCACATCTAATCAACTTTACAATGGGCCTTAATTTTATTCTTTTTATAGTTTTTTCTTCTTTCCTTTATCTTCTTACTCTTTCCAGCTTTCAAATGGGGGTCACTGACCTAGAGTCCTGCAGCAGGTCCGGTATCCGCGGGTTACCCGCAAAAACCTGCGGTACCCTGCGGGTTGTGGGTAGAAGTTCCGGGTGCGGGTATAGACGCGGGTCAGCGGTACTGTGGGTTTGCGGGTCTTCTCAATAGCGATTTTTACTCATTTTTTCTGACGCCTACTTTTTATGATGTCACTTCCGGTTGACAATGACAGCACTTCCTGTTTTACTCCATTTTTTCTGATCACGCCTAATCCCGATGATATCACTTCTTGATCGTCAGCGGGTCCGGGTTGCGGAAAAGGTACTTGCGGGTCCAAGCAGGTAAGAATGCAGGTTGCGGATTGCAGGTTGCCAGTACGGGTTCCAAAAAATGGACCCGCGCAGAACTCTATCACTGACTGACGCCATCTAAAAAACACGTACGCTACATATATATTGTTATTGCTACTTTTTATTACTCGTCTTTCTATTCAGGCCTCTCCTATTTATATTCCAGTCTCTTTGCATGGTTGCTAGGGGAGTTTGGACCCTAGCAACCACATGGCTGAAATTACAAACTAGAGAGCTGCTGAATAAAAAGCTAAATAAGTCAAAAACCACAAATAAAAAATGAAAACCAATTGCAAATTGTCTCAGAATATCACTCTCTACATATTATATTATAATAATCCTGCCGTAATGAGGGAGACTGATACATTTGCATTAGCAAATTCCCTATGTGCAGAGCTGATTGGCTGAAAGTCTCCCACATCTCCAGCTGCCCCTCTCTGATGCTAATCGGAACACAAAAGCGGCAGCTGGAATTGCTTCCAATTAGCTCTACTGCAGGAATTTTTATATGGATTCCTATGATAACTTCATTGGGAAAAGTTCCAGCCAAGAGATCTCGGGTTGCAGCCTTCGCAGTATAGCATTTAAAGCAAAACGAAACTATTCCCCAGTCTTAGCAAAAACCCACTGGCAATTTAGATACTTAAAAAAAAGAAGAGAAAAGTACACTGGATATTCATATGTGCAAAACTGCATGTGAGGGAGATGCCATGTTGTACACACACACAGCAGTATGTATGTACTGTCTAAGGGAATCAATATGGCACCTCCCTCCTCCCATTTGTATAAATACAAATATACAGAGAAGGAATGTTCTGGGCACACAATAAGCTATACCCTCATACTGTACTGTCTAAGGAATCAATATGCACCTCCCTCCTCCCATTTGTATAAATACAAATATACAGAGAAGGAATTTCTGGGCACACAATAAGCTATACCCTCATACTGTACTGTCTAAGGGAATCAATATGGCACCTCCTCCCATATGTATAAATACATATATACAGAGAAGGAATGTTCTGGCACACAATAAGCTATACCTCATACTGTACTGTCTAAAGAGAATCAATATGGCACCTCCCTTCTCCCATATGTATAAATACAAATATACAGAGAAGGAATGTTCTGGGCACACAATAGCTATACCCTCATACTGTACTGTCTAAGGGAATCATATTGGCACCTGCCTCCAGTGTCGGACTGGGCGGCGGGAAACCGGGAAAAAAACCCGGTGGGCCCCGGCCCACTTGGGCCCCCGCCGGCCCAGTCCCGGTCCTAGATTGGCCCCCGAACGGCAAGTAAAAGTTTTTCGGCAGCTGTTGCGCATGCACGCGTTGGGGCTGACGTTCGCGGCATGCGCATTGGGGCTGACTGTTACGTCGCGATGCGCACTAGTTTTTTGCGCATGCGCACGGGGCCCCCGAGGTTTCACAACCCGGTGGGCCCCGACTGCGCCAGTCCGACCCTGCCTGCCTCCTCCCATATGTATAAATACAAATATACAGAGAAGGAATGTTCTGGGCACACAATAAGCTATACCCTCATACTTACTGTCTAAGGGAATCAATATGGCACCTCCCTCCTCCCATATGTATAAATACAAATAACAGAGAAGGAATGTTCTGGGCACACAATAAGCTATACCCTCATACTGTACTGTCTAAGGAATCAATATGGCACCTCCTCCTCCCATATGTATAAATACAAATATACAGAGAAGGAATGTTCTGGGCACACAATAAGCTATACCCTCATACTGTACTGTCTAAGGGAATCAATATGGCACCTCCTCCCATATGTATAAATACAAATATACAGAGAAGGAATGTTCTGGGCACACAATAAGCTGTAACCTGATAGGGTACGAATATGTACAGTGCATATTACTGGTTATAAAGCCCCATATAAGAGCTTATGGGCAGTATTAGACCCTCAGGGTAAAGAAACTATGCTGAGTGTGCCTGCTCCATCCCAGTCTGTACAAGCTGCAGTTCAGAAGAGGGGAAGCTCTCCAGCCTGTTTGGGGTAAAGCAGGACTCCTTATTCATGTCTCTGGTATTTGCAGCAGTGGGATGGAGTTTAGTGAGCTCATGCCCAGGGAGTCTGGAGGAGAGATGTGAGCGATGCTGCTCTTTGGATGGAATGTGTTATTCATTCCAAGTCCCCAGGATATGACATCATCACTGAGGGACAGAGATACAGATGCTTCCAAGGCCTTACACACAATGGCAAACCCAATGACCCCGAGTTTAAGATCATTCAAGGTACTGACTGCTACATTTCCCATTATGGCTGATGATTAATTTTTTTCAAAAGGAATTTTTTTTTTTTTCCCAGTGGCTTTAAAAGTTCTCCCTCATTGTACTACTAAAATTCTAACTCACAATGCCCCCAGACTGCCTGGCTTCTTGTAGATGGATTATAACAAGCAGGAGGCTTATGAGAATATAGAGGAAAGCTTGTATCTAGACATTTTCACAGCTGGTCATATACAGGCGTAGAGGAACAAACTGAGCATGCTCAAGCCCTAGCCCTGGAGGTTTAAGCTGAAAACAGGAAGTCTGATACAGAAGCCCATGAGTACACAATAGAAGGAAAGAAATGTGGTGTTTCTTTTGACAGAGGACTCAGAGCAGCATTAATTTGAGGGTTTACTGGTGTATTTATATAGACCTTTCTCATAAAGCTTACTTAAAGGAGAAGGAAAGGTTAAAACTAAGTAAGCCTTATCAGAAAGGTCCATCTAAATATACTAGTAAATCCCCAAAATAGTGCTGCTCTGAGTCCCCTGTCAAAAGAAACACTGCATTTCTTTCCTTCTATTGTGTACTCATGGGCTTCTGTATCAGACTTCCTGCCTTCATCTTAAACCTCATTGCCCTGGGCAAGAGCATGCTCAGTTTGCTCCTCTTCCCCCCATCTCAACTGTAATCTGAGCCCAGAGCAGGGAGAGACTCAGGCAGGAAGTGATGTCACACCATGTTAATACTGCAGCTCCTATCCTAAACAAACAGAGAGTTTCTAGAGCTTTTTACTCAGGTATGGTAAAACATTCTACAGAATAAATATAGCATTCTAGCTTGCACTATTGCAGCTAATCTTTTGGCAATAAAATGCCTCCATAGCTTTCCTTCTCCTTTAATTTTAGCCTTTCCTTCTACTTTCAAGGGCAGCTAAAAGCTGCTTAGTCCATATAGGATATTACATATCTATCGGGCAGGCTTGAAGTGCCATCAGGCTAGGACCATCTCGTTGCTGCTCAATGGGTCTTTGAAGCCCACCAGTATGATCCAATCTGTGATCCCCCACACTAATGACCACATAGGTCTTTCCACTGTTCTGTTATAGGTTGGAACAGTAGGAAGAGAAGAGGAGCTACTCTATACACGGCAGACAAGGTGCAAGGGCAGATTCCAACGTGTCCAATTAATGAACCAATCAATATAAGGATCTTCTGAAACTGTTGGGTATGAATATGGCAGTAGTAGCATTTTTTACATTGGAGAATGATGAATTTCCATGATCTTGAATGTTTTGTTGATGGCTTCTGTGTCTTGAAAGTGTTTTCATACAAGTATCAGTCCTTGAGCAGCACAAACAGATTCCATTATGCCTCTGCACTTGCACTTGTGTTATTAAAGATGTTTTTCAGCCCCACTTGGAAGAATGGAGGCCTACCTTGGAAAATTACACGGCAGTTAAAAGGATTACGGGTAAAGCTGCGCATTTCAAAGGCGCAGAACAAAAGCTAATGGAATGCTGCAGCCAGGGAGAGAAATATGCCGTAGAAAGGTGCTTAGATGCCTTCAGCCCCATCGGTACAGATCCGAAGGGATGAAAGTGCTGGGAGAGGACTAAAACATATATATTTTATGAGACGGCAGACAAAAGAGCCTTAATCCTGTCATTAGACTGGATCGGCAGCAGTGGGACAGCAGAAGAAAAATACACAGAGCAGGTGTAATTACCAACAAACCGGTGAATCGACTCCCCTATGGAGAGCAGATATCATCTACTGCGCCTTGTAGGAGGCCAATCACATTAACAATAGTGAAAGTGGAAGCGAGGGCACGGGGTCCTTTGACTCAACAGAGATATTACTTCATAGGCATCTTTGTACGGCAATAAACATCTTAACAGCTTTTGTGCTGTCACAGAAGAAAGATAAAAAGCTGCGAGAGGCTCACCTTCTTCTCAAATGACACGGTATGGCTCCTTTATTCCAGGCAATCTCATCACAAGCAATGACAGGCATTTTATGCCTTCAGAGTCCTACACCGAGCGAAATGATCAGAGCGGCTCCATTACCACCACTGAACACAGTGAGAAGAAACAAATACTAAATATATTTAAAATAATCCTTTAACTCCCCACCACCTCTGGGTCCTACCAACTCAAGTGCATGATCTTAAATGACAGTATAAATGGGCTTGCTGAATACACTATGCACAGACCAAGAGGCAGAGCTGCAACTATTCCTATGAAAATGCCCCATGGGGCCCCATTAACAAGTTCAATGGGGCCCAATGAAAAGGAAAGTGTCCCTCACATACATGGTTACACCTTTTACCCTCCCCAATTATATGAAAACCCTCCCACACTCCCTGCCCACCCCTCTGAAAGCCTCATTTCTTTCCCATTTCCGGAGCCCCCCAATTGCACTCCTGATGATGGGTCTACCAGCTTCTTGCAAGGAGGTTGAACATATGTAGTTGTGTAAGCTATTTTGCTTAGCCCAGTGATGCCCAAAAGGTAGAGTGTCAATCTACCAAAATGATCAGTTGTTCCCAAACCGGGTCCCATTAGGGGGACCCTGACTAAATACCAGTTAGGGAAGTGTTGGGAAGAATGCCTAATTGATTTTTCATCTTGGGCTACACCAGGAAGCCAAATTTGAAGGTTATTTAGAGTAAGATGTAGGGGGTGAAACCTGGTCAATGCAGTGATCTCTATATATGCCTGTATTAATTATCAGGGGCCTGAGATAATACTGGGCCTTAAAGAAGAAGGAAAGTTTTCTTTCACTTGGGGGTGCCAAATGTCAGGCACCCCCAAGCGATTGTAGTTAATTACCTGAAACCCCGGGTCAGTGCTCCTATCAGCAGAAAACTGCACCAACCCGGGCTTATGCCAGCAAGCACCATGGATCGATCCTCTTTTCCGGCTTCTTCTTTCTTCAAATTTCTCGGGGCAGACGCATACACAGTAGAACGAAAAAGCCGACTTTTTAGTTAAAGTTTGACTTTTCGCTCTACTGCTGTCAGGGGGCCTATCGGCTCCAAACGGGAGAAGTTCCGACCAAGGAGGAAGCTCGGGTAAAAGTCCAAGTTCAGCAGTATCTAACAGGGGTCATGCGAAAGTGTAGTCAAATTCGGGCAAAAGTTCAAAAGGACAGGCAACAAGAATCAGAATCAAAGCAGAGGTCAGGAATCCAGTAAACAACAATTTAGGGAACCCAGGAACACAAATCAGGAATGACTATATACGGGCATTGAACCCGTGACCTGGAAGTCCTTTTATTTTCAATATTTTTATTTTCAGGCCGGCGTCGGCCTACGTGGCTCATGGGAGCCGCCATCTTGGATGGGACGCTGCGAGAGACGGGAATGCCAATGTGCGCTCCTGACAACTGCGCATGCACAGCCACCAGAAGAATGAAGAAGCCGGAAGAGGGATTGCTTTGTGGTGCTCACTGGAATAACCCCGGGCCAGAGCAGTTTTCTGCAGATAGGAGCACCGGCACAGGGTTTCAGGTAAGTAAATACATTCACTTGGGGGTGCCTAACATTTGGTACCCCCAAGTGGAAGAAGACTTTCCTTCTTCTTTATGGGCCACTGGGCCAAGAAAACTCCAAAAACCACGGTAGTAGATATTGAAACTTCAGGAGGACTGTCTGGGTCAAAACTGCCTGCCCAGTTTTCCAAATTAGGAAACCCTGCAGGACTGAGAGAGATCAGCCAATCGCTGATTACCATGTCAAAGCCCCACCCTAAACATCACCCACCACGCCTAGTCTCTGTACAGACCAAAGGTGGCAACCCTAATTTTCAATACATGTGTGCAAAATGGTTCGAGGGATGACAAGACCCTAAAAATGTTATGTTTGTGTGTACCCAGTGATTATACCTTTAGTTCTCCTTTAATGAACCCTAAAGCCTTTGTTTTGATGTAAATATATCCTTATTTTCTGATTGATGGCAACCAATGACCCCTAATCAAAGTCTACTGAGCAGTGCCACGAACACTCAAAAGATTACAAGACCCAAGATGGAAAGGTTTGACGGGCCGGATCATTACTGTGAAGGGGATGCTGAACCCCTGGTCTGGTACTGTACATTACACACATATAATACAGGATTTTTAGCCTTTCTAAGGCTTTAGTTCTCTTTTAATAAAGAAAAGTCGTGCAGATGGTAGAACATCTTAAATTACAGGAGAGGACTCCCTCCTCCCCCCAAAAAATATGCAATCCCATTAAATTCCTCAACTGCACTGACCTTGGGGCAAATGCAGAAAATGCCTGGCGTGACACTGTCTCGTTTAAAGTGAGGCCCGTTTAATTAGGCTTTATAACGCAAGAAGAACTTTTAATTAAACACTTTTTTCAAAGAAATTAATCTAAAACAAGGCCACCCTACTATATCCATTCTTACTGCTTTTGATCATCGCCAGGCTAAAAAAATGCAAGCCTTTTTATGATTCAAAACATACTTTTTCCCCCCCCCAAAAAAAGCTTACTTTAAATGGAACATCTATATTATGTATTCAATATGCAAACAGGTCCACGGGAGTTCTGAGAGATTCCCTGGCAGGGGGCTGGAGTCAAAGGGAAACAGAAGCCTGTTTGGTGATAATGAGAGCTTCGATGTAAAGAATCAAAGGTACACGCTTCACCAGGGGAAGAGTGATGATTATTCTACAGATAACCCTGAAGGAGGAATTAAACAGGAGAGGTATGGCATATACTAATAAGGTTTTAGGAAGTGATCTTGTGCAAATAAAAGGTGAGACATACCGTATATACTCGAGTATAAGCCGAGTTTTTCAGCCCCCAAAATATGCTGAAAAACTCTACCTCGGCTTATACTCGGGTCAAGCGCAAGAATATTCGCCGGCGTCCAAGAGTATTCGCCGGCGTCCAAGAGTATTCGCCGGCGTCCAAGAGTATTCGCCGGCGTCCAAAAGTATTCGCCGGCGTCCAAGAGTATTCGCCGGCGTCCAAGAGTATTCGCCGGCGTCCAAGAGTATTTGCCGGCGTCCAAGAATAGTCGCCGGCATCCAAAAAACGAGACGCTGGCACCTCCAATGGGAGCAGAAACCCTCAATTTTTTGATTGAAACTTACCAGAAGCTGCTGCATTTTTCACCCTCGGCTTATACTCGAGTCAATAAGCTTTCCCAGTTTTTGGAGGTAAAATTAGGTACCTCGGCTTATACTCGGGACGGCTTATACTCGAGTATATATGGTATGCATGGGGGAAGCCATTGTATTGGTACATCCAGTCCCTGTGGTCTCTATGAAAACCCCTCCCCAGCCCACTGTCTGAATACTTAAAAGGTTTGGTTCACCTTTAAGGTAACTTTAAGTATGTTATAAAATGGCCAATTCTTAGCAACTTTTCAATTGCTTTTCATTATTTATTTTTTATAGTTCTATAGTGACTTGCCCTTTTCTTCTGACTCTTTCCAGCCTTCAAATGGGCGTCGCTGACCCCTTCTACAAAGCAAATGTTCTGTAAGGCTACAAATCTATTGTTATTGCGACTATGTATTCCTCATAGCCCCTCTCCTATTCATATTGCAGTCTCTTATTCAAATCAATGCATGGTTGCTAGGGGAATTTGGATCCTAGCAAACAAGATGGCTGTAATAACAAACTGGAGAGCTGCTGAATAAACCGCTAAATAACTCAAAAAGCCCAACTAATAGATAATGAAAACCAATTGCAAATTGTCTCAGTATGTCACTCTCTACATCATACTAAAAGTTATCTCAAAGGTGAACCACCCCTTTAATACTTTAATCCAATACACTAGTTTTTAATGGTTCTAAAGTCATGTGTAAACCTAACTTTAATCAAAAGAGGAAAGTGATATTGGTTGGGCAGGTTCAGGCGGTCTAAGCATATCTTTAGCAGGTCATATTTGAATAATAAAGCACAAGACTTCTAAGAGATTTCTATTCTCTTTTGTATCCTATTTGTGCTGCTCCCAACTGTTATCCCATAAGGTGAATAACAGGAACCTTCTTCAGAATGAAAGCTAACGTTGCTTTTAAGTCCAAATCTAAGAATCTGCTTGTGCTCTGTAAATCAAATGTAAGTATGAATTAAACACCCACTATCGGCAGAGTCTAAACATAATGGTTTATGTGAGCGCCGGAGGTTTGGGCTAAAGTACCTGTAATTGTGGAGCGAGCTGCAGAGGGGAGAAAAGCGCCTGAAGGACATATGGAACATTTCAACTTCTTCTGGGGATTTTCAAACACACTTTTCATTGAAACGGACCATTAATAATCAGGCTACTTTAGGAGCACAATGCAGAATGTAAGTGACTGTAGAAGAGCCATGCTGCCTGACCGCTTTGTGGAAGAGGCCTGCTGATGGCTACTGAGCGCTATTCATTTTCCAGCAAAATGGCAATCTGAGCTCAGCATCTGGCCAGCGAGTGCCCACGGACACTGCATTAGCCACATACAAAGTACAGATCCCTGCCCAGTTTTATGAAATAACGCCGCTGTAATTAACCCAACACAAGGCACCATTTAGAATGGGATCGGCGCTTACTGTTATTTCAATATTTTCATATTCAGAGAGAAAACAACGTTTGGCCTGGGGTGGCTTCCATTTGCATTTCATATCTAGGCGCTATCAGGAACGAGAGGGGGCGGAGAGGAAATAAATAGCGCACACTTTTAAAGACGTAACGTAACCATGGGGATTGCGGAATTTCTGCCAGCAGTCAAGTCAAACTTTATGAGGTCATCTTCTAGGTAATGGAACCTGTTGCTCAGGGGAAGGATGGGTGGAGGGGAAAACAATGAAGAGAAGAGAGGGAAAAATAAGAAGTAGGGTGGGACAGAATAACAAAGGAGCAATAGGGTAAGAGATGGAGAAAACAACACTTACATAATAATCCACTTACAAGAAAAAACTAGGGAGGCAGAATTCAGAGGTGGGGAGAATATTACATCCAAAGAAAGAAGGAGGTGGAGAACAATAAACATGAAGGAAGGAGAGAGAGAAAGAACAACAAACAAATAAGAAGGAGAAATAATAAGCATGAAGGAAGGAGAAAGAACAATAGAAATGAAAGAAGGAGAAAGAGAAGGAATAATACATATGAAGGAAAGAGAAGGAATAATACACATGAAGGAAAGAGAAAGAATAATACAAACGAAGGAAGGAGAAAAAGAAGGAATAATACACATGAAGGAAGGAAGGAGAAAGAGAAAATATAACACATGAAGAAAGGAGAAAGAAGGAATGAGAAAGAATAATAAACATGAAGGAAGGAGAAAGAGAAAAAAAATAATATACACGAAGGAAGGAGAAAGATAAAGAATAATACATAATGAAAGAACGAAAAAGAACAATACGCAATGAATAAGGGAAGAAGAGAAGGAGGAATCGAAGGGAGAGGAATAGAAAGAGATGGGTGAATAAGGTAGGAAGGAAGGAAACAAGGAAGGAAGAACAATACATTTAAAGGAAAGCGGTAGAAAAAAATATCAAGGCATTAGAAAGAGAATAATATGAAGGAAGGAGAGAATAATATGAAGGAAGGAGAAGAATAGAGAAGATTAATATGCAGAGAGAATAATGAACATGAGAAAAAGAAAGAGTTAGAGAAAATAATACACAAGAGGAAGAGGTGAGATGACACAAAGCTATGGTTCCCAAGACATGAGGCTAGTACAATGCACAACTAGTAATAACTGGGGGACTCAATCTGGAAAGTTATGGTGAAATATGGCAGGAACACCTATTTGGCTGATATAATAAAATCACTTCATTTTTACCCCAGGCTGGTGCCCCTATGCGGTGAAAAACACACCAGCTGTGGGTCCATTCTATGAAAGTGCTGCACAATCAGAAGTTTTACTCACTGCCCAATTGGGGGGAATATGAGCCAATAGTCCTACTGCCCAATGGGAATTGTGTTGTTCCAAGCCGCTGTACAACATGTAGGCTTACTGGACAGGGAAATAAATCCACCTGACTCCAGGCTGCTGTCTATGGCTGCAGTTTCAAGTGCATTCAGGAGCAGCAAGTAGTCGCTGACCCTAAGAACTTACAATCTAAGTTAGGGGTTGGGTGAAACGATGGCATGTCTGAGGCCAAACAGGAGAATCAAAGCCAGGCCTGAGTGCAAGCTATAGGGCAAGTGTTGCACAATAATAAGTATTTGTGTCTGTGTTTCACTGGTTGGTCAGTGAGCTGCAAAGAGGAATTGGGAATATGCTGATACGGCACAATGTCCTGAGTAGAAATGTGCTGCTGTAAGCACTTGTACCCCACAGGGACTCAATGGTTTGTGACTTCAGTGATCTTGGGGGGAGCAGATTTCCTTTGTAATGCAAAGAAAAAAAAACAGTGCTCCCAGTCGGCCACTTACCCTTTAAACTGACTGTATCCATTTAAATGTCCCCATGCTGCTTTGTTTTGGGATGGGAATTAAAGGCTGTTTCAACCAGGATTTTTCCCCGTGTCCCAATGTCACATGCCGACCCTGAAAAGGGGCATACATAACCAGGGTCGGACAGGGCCGCTGGGACACTGGGAAAAAACCCGGTGGGCCCTCGGCTCTTGTGGGCCCAGTTGGCCCAGATCAGCACCCATATTTGCAGGATTCTCTCTGCCGCGACCCCCCTTTTGTGGGTGGATGCGGCAAAACATGCTGCATGGCAACTGTGCTCTGGTAGCGCAGCAGGGGGTGGAGGGGGCCCTGGAAAGCAGCCCCGGTGGGCCCAGTCCAACCCTGTGCGTAACTACAGTGGAAGCTGCGTCTGCAGGGGGCCCAGGAGGTATAAGGGGCCCATGAGACCCTAATTAATGAGCAATTTCAATATATTTTAGAAAAACAGGACAACCTATGGATATGTTAGGGGCCCTAAAATGATTTCACTGTGGGGCCCAATAACATCTAGTTACACTACTGCCTGTTACACTGGTTAAAATTAGGTATGCACTGAATCCAGGATTTGGTCCGGGATTCGGCCTTTTTCTGCAGGATTCGGCAGAATCCTTCTGGCCGGCGAACCGAATCCTAATTTGCATATGCAAATTAGGGGCGGGGGAAATCGCGTTTTTTTTTGTCACAAAACAAGGAAGTAACAAATGTTTTCCCCCTTAGGGAAATAGTGGATTCGGTGCATCCCTGGTTAGAATGTTCCAAATCACCCTCCATTCACATACACTAAACCCCTAAAAGGTTGGATGCACTCGTTGAGTGGTGGTCACCCATAAAGTGAGTGTGACATCGATTGTAGAAGAACCATACGAGTGAACGGGGGCCTTGTAATTGGACTTACAGCTGACTCCTATGGGTCAAATAACCAGATACGATTTTTGGGCCAGGGCCCAGTTTATTGGGTCAACTGGCTTGGTGGAATCAGGCAAAAATTCACCAGCTGGCGACCTCACTAAAAGGCGTTTATGGGCAGCCTAGTCTATGCCAAACAAACCAACGCGCTGATCGGACCCTCGTAAAAAGGAACGTTCTAATTTGTCCATAAATTGTCAGACAAAAGTCGCCAGCTTTATACAATTGCCATACGGTTCTGTTATCTAATGAGCGCAAGTTCGGCACTGCTCAGATCCGGTGAAATCAGTTTCCTCGCACTCGGGTATTAGGGCTCTTATTAGACGTTTTTTAACTGCGCTCCCCTGCGTTGCACTTTCTTCCGTTCAGCGGCAGGAGTAGACGCACTCAATTATTGTGAAGGGGCTGTACTCACACAGACGCATGTAAGCGGCAAACGCAGGTTGGGACACAGCATGTTGCGTTCGGCACATACATGCGCCTTAACAATAATTGAGCGCGTCTACTCCTGCAGGTGAACGGAAAAAAGCGCAATGCAGGGGAGCGCAGAAAAAAACAGCAGTGTGTAAGAGCCTGCATAATTAAAGAAAAGAGAACCAACCAGCTCCCAGAAGAAGCAAGTTCATTTGTTAGCCGGGATTATTAATGCCGTGCTCATTAGTACTTAATCGCCAGCAGCAGCAGCGTGGGGCTGAATACGAGGCCAACTATTAGAATAATACTAATAATATTCAGGTTTATTTAAGAGGAGACTTAAATGACTGGTTGTGTATAATGCGGGAAAAAAAAAGGGATTTAATGGCTATAAATTATGCAGGCCGATCTGTACACACAAGCGACTATAATGAAGGAAATGCCACGTCCGTCCCTTATTTAAATTTCGCAATACGCGGCAAGGACCGCGGGGATATCTCCAGCCGCTTATTAGAAATTAACTCCAACTGGAGGTGAAAAGCCAAAGTCTTGAGTTTCAGGCCGAAACTAAAATCATTACGGTGCAAATTGGTGTATGTAAAGGTAACAGTCCTAATATCACCCACATGTCTGGGCCACACAACTAATGAGTCCACACAGAGCCCTAATATGATCCGAATATTGTCCTGAGGCATCACCTGTGATATAGAGAGGGATATTCTGAGACAATTTGCAATTGGTCTTCATTTTTTATTATGTGTGTTTTTTGACTTATTTAGCTTTTTATTCAGCAGTTTGCAATTCCAGCAATCTGGTTGCTATGGTGCAAATTCCCCTAGCAACTATGCATTGATTTGATTGAGAGACTGTAATATGAATAGGAGAGGGTCTGAATAGAAAGAGGAGTAATAAAAAGTAGCAATAACAATAAATGTGTAGCCTTAAAGAGCATTTGTTTTTTTAGATGGGTCAGTGACCCCCAATTTGAAACCTGGCAGGTTACAAATAATTCCAAAAAATATATATATAAAAAAATAAAAATAAAATTAAAAAAGACCAAGAGAAAAATGTCTTCGATTTAGCCATTTTGTATATTGTGGAAAACAACATAGTGATTATAAAATATGGCCCAAAGTTTGCACTGCGATTACAAGACAAACGTCACCATCACTACAGATATGGGATCCATTCTTTGGAAACCCGTTATGCAGAAAGCGCCGAATTAAAGGGGGAAGTAAAGTGTGAAATAGAATAGGGCTAGAAATGCTGTATTTTGTATACTAAATATAAACATGAATTTACTGCACCACAATAAAACAAATGATTTATGCTTTCAAAGTTGGCCACAGGGGTCAGCATCTTTATACATCTTTGCAAGACCAAGACTGTGCACATGCTCAGTGTGGTCTGGGCTGCTTAGGAATCATTATAAATGATCAAAACAGGGAAACAAACAATGCTGCACGGCTGGGAAGTAAGGCGGGGGCTCCCCCTGCTGTTCATAAGTATGATTGTTTCCCTGCAGAGCAGTTAGGGACCGTCTGACAATTCACTGCATACAGTCAGGTTTCTTATTAAAACAGTACACATTTTTAATTAAAGTATATTGGAGATAGGTTTCTTTTCATTCATTTTATTTTATTGCCTTTACATGTCCTTTAAGGAAAAGCCATCTCCCATAGAGACTCCATTTTATCCAAATAATCAAATTTTTTTTAAAACGATTTTTCTTTTTTCTGTGTAATGAAAAATCAGTCGCTTGTACTTGATCCCAACTAAGATATAATTAATCCTTATTGGAGGCAAAACCAGCCTATTGGCTTTATTTAATGTTTACATGATTTTCTAGTAGACTTAAGGTATGAAGATCCTAATTACAGATTATCTGGAAACCCCCTGGTCCCCAGCATTCTGGATAAAAGGTCCCATAGGTGTAAATCATTAAGTGCAGCATGTTGGCTAGCAGAAGTCTTACATGATAGCAGAATAGCTGGAAATCGGCTAATTGCAAAGGAAACAACTGTCCGTAGACAATAAAGCAGATATTTCCTCTTCGTGTCTCAGTGTAGCAGGGAATTGCGGTTGAACTATTACACAGATAGATGAGGACACTAAACTAAAGGAAGATGTCATTCGTTCCCTGACAGACTGGGAAGAGGCCGTGATTGCAGAGAAATTCTATAAATTGAAAAAGAGAGAGAGAGAGCGTGTGCCAGCGAGTAAATCCCACAAAGTGAGAGTATTGTGTTGTTCCGCACTGTGATTCCGTTTCTTATAGCTCTCAGGCCCAGTGCAGAAGCAAAGGGTTTAATCACTCCCAGCCTGGTCTCACATTATCCCCCCAACCTTCCCTATTGAATCTGCCTTGGCCTCTCTCACCTCTATGCAAAGAAGTTCTTGCACCGCTGCCCTGGAGGAGGGAAGGGAAGATCTGCAGGGATTCTCTCCGGCCAATTACTGACAAATGCACCATGCGCATTATAAGCCCTTCACTATCAATAACCTATAATGCCTTGCACTGGCTGACATGTAAGGGAGGGAGGTTACAGCCTTTTATATATATATATATATATATATATATATATATATATATATATATATATATATATATATATATATATATATATATATATATATATATATATATATTATATATATATTATATATATATATATATATATATTATATATATATATATATATATTATATATATATTATATATATATATATATATATATACACTCAGTGCTGTGCAACAACATTAAGACCCTTGTTTTCTGAGCTAAGGAGGCCCAGTCTGAAGGTCAGTTAGGGGGAGATTTGGGGTGAGTGTTTATTTGTACCCTGGGTACCCCTGGAACTATAGCAGGGTGACTGTTACCCCAATGTTTCTATATATCTGTAACCTTGTTATGAGCTAAGGGGGCCCAGTCTGAAGGTCAGTTAGGGGGAGATTTGGGGTGAGTGCTTATTTGTGCCCTGGGTACCCCTGGAACTATAGCAGGGTGACACCCCAATGTTTCTATATATCTGTAACCTTGTTATGAGCTAAGGGGGCCCAGTCTGAAGACCAGTTAGGGGGAGATTTGGGGTGAGTGATTATTTGTACCCTGGGTACCCCTGGAACTATAGCAGGGTGACTGTTACCCCAATGTTCTATATATCTGTAACCTTGTTATGAGCTAAGGGGGCCCAGTCTGAAGGTCAGTTAGGGGGAGATTTGGGGTGAGTGTTTATTTGTGCCCTGGGTACCCCTGGAACTATAGCAGGGTGACTGTTACCCCAATGTTTCTATATATCTGTAACCTTGTTATGAGCTAAGGGGGCCCAGCCTAAAGGTCAGTTAGGGGGAGATTTGGGGTGAGTGCTTATTTGTACCCTGGGTACCCCTGGAACTATAGCAGGGTGACTGTTACCCCAATGTTTCTATATATCTGTAACCTTGTTATGAGCTAAGGGGGCCCAGCCTAAAGGTCAGTTAGGGGGAGATTCGGGGTGAGTGATTATTTGTACCCTGGGTACCCCTGGAACTATAGCAGGGTGACTGTTACCCCAATGTTTCTATATATCTGTAACCTTGTTATGAGCTAAGGGGGCCCAGTCTGAAGGTCAGTTAGGGGGAGATTTGGGGTGAGTGTTTATTTGTACCCTGGGTACCCCTGGAACTATAGCAGGGTGACCGTTACCCCAATGTTTCTATATATCTGTAACCTTGTTATGAGCTAAGGGGGCCCAGTCTGAAGGTCAGTTAGGGGGAGATTTGGGGTGAGTGCTTATTTGTGCCCTGGGTACCCCTGGAACTATAGCAGGGTGACTGTTACCCCAATGTTTCTATAAATCTGTAACCTTGTTAAGAGTAACTTTGTTATTGAAAATAGGTAATGCCTATAATTTAAAAAAGCCAAAAAAATAAACTTCCTTAAGGAGGCCATGCATGTGTTTGATAGAAGTTGGCACTTTGGTCCTCCAGAACCAAGTTGGCAGCTTATTGCCCATGTATGGGATCCTTCAATGGGTCTGCCCGACTGGTCAAGAATTGGTGAGATATTAATTGGGAAAGTTTAAAAATCCCATTGAAAAAAGGATTGCTTTGGCTTGAATAAAGATGGCTGTACATATGGAAATCTGCTAGTTTGGCTCTCTCTACAATGTGCCCAGCTTGAGGTGGTTGATATCAGGCTGATTCAATTGTGGGCCCATAGCAGTTTTCTAGTCAGCACTCACCCACTTTCCAGCTGTTATTTTAAGGTGATGCACGTGTCCACTCCAAATTAATCCAATTCCAATATATGACAGTTTTAAAAAGCCTTTATGTAGCACATGGCTTTGTGATCTGCCCTAGCGCCCAACAATTGGATCATAATGAGAAGAAAACTGTCAGTCGAGGACTTAATTAGCGTAAGGAAGCGGCCCTCGATCTTTAAGCCCAACTGATCACATCTGGCTGACTTTCAGCCAGATATCAATTGGGGAAGCCAATCGGGGGCCCCATACACTGGCCAATAAGATGCCGACAATCTGTCTGCCCGTGGGGGCCTTAAGACAATGTGGTACTTGTCTCGGGAGCTTGCATTTAACATCATTATGATCCACCTCAAGGTGGGCATATGGGAGAAGATAAGTGGTGACCTCTCCGAATAAGTGGATCTTTCGGTGTATCGGCCATCTTTAGAATGAGACGGCAGAACCATAAACCTTTATCTTACAGTCTCAGAACTTACAGAGCTCTCAGCCGGCCCATAATCCTGTATTACGTTAATAGGCCTGTCCTCCACCCTGCAGCACGATGAGAAAAGACAAAGCATGTGCCGGCACAGGGGTGGTTACTCCGTTATGGACACAGAGGGAATCACTTGCAGCTTTCAGTACAAGGTTAGAAGGAGCAGATTACGCACATTTCGCCTTAATAGTTCAATCCAATGACAATAAGCTGATTTTCCATTCTGCGAGGGCCCTCGGCAGGTCAGGAGATGGTGCTGTGGGACCGGGCAGTAAACAAATCAATTTATATGTAGACAGAATAGGGAGCTAATGTGAACGCGAAAGGCTCCCCGAGGCGTTTAATTTACTCTGACAACAGCAATGAAATTCCGCGGGTAATAGCATTACAGAGCTAATCTATTCAGCCTCTCGCAAGGGCCTCGGATATTTGCAAAGACAATCAAGTTTGCCAGGAGAATAGGTAGAGCTGAGAAGGACAAAAGGCGAAGATGTAAGGGGGCGCCCGTTTCTGATGAGCACAATAATGCAGGAGCGCTTGTCGCCTTTATGCGACTTGACAAGTTTCGCTCGATATGTGCAAATTATCCAGAGACAATTGGGAGGACAATTAGAGAGCTGCGTGTTTGTATACTGACTGTATATATATATATATATATATATATATATATATATATATATAATATATACCCAACGCAAGCTCCGCCAACTGCCAACTACAAACAATTTCATAGGAAACCCTCGTAATCATTTCTGCGCCAGAACAGAGCCGAGAACAAACCAGAGATATCAGAGAGCATCGAATGTCACCGAACGTCTGATCTGTCGCCTCTTGTTTTTCAGAAGCTTCAGAGGAACCAGAACAAATGTGACAAAGGCACAATCATCTCGTAGTCAAGCGGCGCCGGCGCTGTGCCAGTTCAACATCCGGATAATAACTAGGCACATACGCTAAACATATGGGCACGGAGTGGGGTACACACGTTTTTCATATGGTTTATGTGGTTAAGTGGGGTTTATCTCTCAATTATGCCAATAAGAGAAAATGTATTCAGGTATAGCTTATCATGTGCCCAGAGCATTCCTTCTCTGTATATTTGTATTTATACATATGGGAGGAGGTGCGATATTGATTCCCTTAGACAGTACAGTATGAGGGTATAGCTTATCATGTGCCCAGAGCATTCCTTCTCTGTATATTTGTATTTATACATATGGGAGGAGGGAGGTGCCATATTGATTCCCTTAGACAGTACAGTATGAGGGTATAGCTTATTGTGTGCCCAGAACATTCCTTCTCTGTATATTTGTATTTATACATATGGGAGGAGGAGGTGCCATATTGATTCCCTTAGACAGTACAGTATGAGGGTATAGCTTATTGTGTGCCCAGAGCATTCCTTCTCTGTATATTTGTATTTATACATATGGGAGGAGGGAGGTGCCATATTGATTCCCTTAGACAGTACAGTATGAGGGTATAGCTTATTGTGTGCCCAGAACATTCCTTCTCTGTATATTTGTATTTATACATATGGGAGGAGGGAGGTGCCATATTGATTCCCTTAGACAGTACAGTATGAGGTATATTAATTAACAATGAACGAAACAGCTGCACAGTTCCGCGATGAATCGAAGTGGATATACGTAAATTATCTAATCGGATGAAAGGTAAGAAAACCCTGCTCACCCGGTAACAGACGTGACCTGGGTGTAGAAACCCCAGGTCCAGCGCTTGATTCAAGTAAAAGGTCGCTGATGTAAAAAAGGAAAAACACTCACCCGTAGTCTTTAGTGGTCCGGGTGCATCGCCCCGAACCCGTAGCAGGGGGTGTGTGCACAGTCAAGTATAGAAGAAAAGGCAAGCACAGCCGGACGTCACTTGGTATGGATAAAACTTCAACTTTATTTCAAATGCATTAAAACCAGAATGTCCTGACGCGTTTCGTATCTAGGCGATACGTAGTCATAGGCATGAGTTCACACAGACCCACAACGGCTTTTTAAAGAAAATTGTCAAAGGAAATGACATCACTAATTTGATTTAATCACAGCGAATTTCAAACAGATGTTAGCGATGTCTTTAACATTATTATAGATCAGACAAAACAAAGCCTGCCGTATAGAACCTTGCGTGTATGTTAAAACTGGATAAAATATCGTTATTTGAAAACAAGTTGAGAAAAAGTTGAAAAAAAGCCATAGGAAAATACCTGAAAGAATAAACGAATATATATGTATTTACTAGTAAAGAAAAAGGACCTTCGATTTCATTAAATAGATCTTAAATTAGATCTTTAAAGGAGGCCATAAATTAGAATTATATTTGGATTCATTAAGTAACTTGGAAAATTTCGGAAAAATTTGGAAAGTTGATTAATTTATGTTTATTGTGTCAGTACTATTTGAGATGTATTAAAAATAATTAATTATCTATTTATATATTCCTTATGATCTATCGTGAACTGTAGATAAGTAAAGACACCAAAACATTTAATCAAAATTAAAAATTATTAATTATAATAATCAACTCTCAATATTAAATATTTCACAATTTAAATACTTCAAAAAAATCATGTTTCCTAGGCTGACGAATTCTTTATCCAAATGAGCTATACCTGAAATGGGAGTAAAGTTTCTATTTGATCATAGTGAAGCACTTAGAGTATGTCAGGATTTTTTAGCAATCCGTAGTTTTTTAGACAATCGGATGAAGTGGTGAGATGTGTGAATTAACACAGGGTATATGAGGATAAAAGGCTTTTATGAGGACCAATCTAGGGGGATATAGAGACTGTATCTATCTTGGTCATTATCGTAGTCATTGTACTGGTTTTTTGCACGGGCCCGCAAATCTTTACCCTAAACGTGACAGGCTATATCAAACCTAAGATTTAAGCCTGCGGGTTGGCGAGTTCCCAGTGTAAAAATCCAAAAAGCCTCTCTATGGAGAAGCCTTTCCATTAAATTGCCTCCTCGATAAGCCGGCTCAATTTTTTCTATGCCTTGGATGTTCAAATACTTTGCATCACCGTTATTACAATCGAGAAAATGCCTGGATATTACAGTGGAATAGCTACGGGAAGTGATGTGAAGTATATGTTCTCTCATTCTACATTTTAAATTTCTAGATGTACACCCGACATACTGTATGCCACATTTAGAGCAACTTAGTAAATAAATAACAAATTTAGTGTTACAATTAATAAAATGATTCATTTTGTACGATTTACCTGTACTATTACTTACAAATTCTTTTGATACTTTTACTCTTTCACATGTGACACACCTATTGGCACCACATTTATAGGTACCTTTTACATGTAACCAGGTTTGATTCTTTACCTTACCAGGTACTGCACTTGGTGCCAAAAGATTACCTAAAGTGGGTGCTCGTCGTGTGACGAATTTACAACCCTCTTTTAAGATGTTCTGTAGACTATCATCATTAAATAAAATAGGTAAATTCTTTTTAACTAGTGTCTTAATTTTGTGATATTGTCTACTAAATGATGTAATAAACATGGGTTTTTTATCCTTTTGTGCTTTATTTCTCCTTTGTTCATTGTTTTGTTTCTTACTCTCACTTAAAAGGGTTGTTCTATTTATCCTAAAGGCTTTCAAAAAAGAAGATTTTAAAAGGTCAAATGAGTAGTTTCTTTGTAAAAGACGATCCCTTAGGTCAATAGATTTTTTAATAAATTCCTCATCTGTACTACAGTTACGACGAAGTCGTTGAAATTGACCGAAGGGTATGGCATTAAATACATGTGTAGGGTGACATGAATCAGCTCTAAGTAGAGTGTTCCCCGCAGTTTCTTTCCGAAATACCGTACTCACTATACTCTCTTTATCATTAGTTAGCTCCAAATCCAAAAAACTGATTTTTTGCCGGTTAAACTCACTCGTAAACTGTAAGTTACAATTGTTCAGATTGAGCTTTGCAACAAAGTTATCAAACTCATTCTGTGTGCCACTCCAAATAAAGAGTAAATCATCCACATATCTCCTATATAGTTTTATCTTTTCTAGCAAGGGCATTGTACCTCCAAAGATGTGGATCTCTTCCCACCAACCCATATAGAGGTTGGCGTATGTGGGAGCGAATTTCGCTCCCATTGATGTCCCACACTTCTGGAGGTAGAAGGTAGAGTCAAATTTGAAAAAGTTATGCATTAATAAATATTCCAATGCTTTAAGAATAAAGTCTATCACTGTATCATCATAATTACTGTAAGTTATTAAATGATATCTCACTGCCTCAATGCCTTTTGTATGTGGAATACATGTATATAATCCAACAACATCCACTGTAGCCCAGCTGTATTTTTCTACATCCCAATCCACTTTATCCAATGTCTGTAAAACATGTTTCGTATCACATAGATAAGACTCTAAACGCTTTACAAGTGGCTGTAATAGCATATCGAAACATGTTTTACAGACATTGGATAAAGTGGATTGGGATGTAGAAAAATACAGCTGGGCTACAGTGGATGTTGTTGGATTATATACATGTATTCCACATACAAAAGGCATTGAGGCAGTGAGATATCATTTAATAACTTACAGTAATTATGATGATACAGTGATAGACTTTATTCTTAAAGCATTGGAATATTTATTAATGCATAACTTTTTCAAATTTGACTCTACCTTCTACCTCCAGAAGTGTGGGACATCAATGGGAGCGAAATTCGCTCCCACATACGCCAACCTCTATATGGGTTGGTGGGAAGAGATCCACATCTTTGGAGGTACAATGCCCTTGCTAGAAAAGATAAAACTATATAGGAGATATGTGGATGATTTACTCTTTATTTGGAGTGGCACACAGAATGAGTTTGATAACTTTGTTGCAAAGCTCAATCTGAACAATTGTAACTTACAGTTTACGAGTGAGTTTAACCGGCAAAAAATCAGTTTTTTGGATTTGGAGCTAACTAATGATAAAGAGAGTATAGTGAGTACGGTATTTCGGAAAGAAACTGCGGGGAACACTCTACTTAGAGCTGATTCATGTCACCCTACACATGTATTTAATGCCATACCCTTCGGTCAATTTCAACGACTTCGTCGTAACTGTAGTACAGATGAGGAATTTATTAAAAAATCTATTGACCTAAGGGATCGTCTTTTACAAAGAAACTACTCATTTGACCTTTTAAAATCTTCTTTTTTGAAAGCCTTTAGGATAAATAGAACAACCCTTTTAAGTGAGAGTAAGAAACAAAACAATGAACAAAGGAGAAATAAAGCACAAAAGGATAAAAAACCCATGTTTATTACATCATTTAGTAGACAATATCACAAAATTAAGACACTAGTTAAAAAGAATTTACCTATTTTATTTAATGATGATAGTCTACAGAACATCTTAAAAGAGGGTTGTAAATTCGTCACACGACGAGCACCCACTTTAGGTAATCTTTTGGCACCAAGTGCAGTACCTGGTAAGGTAAAGAATCAAACCTGGTTACATGTAAAAGGTACCTATAAATGTGGTGCCAATAGGTGTGTCACATGTGAAAGAGTAAAAGTATCAAAAGAATTTGTAAGTAATAGTACAGGTAAATCGTACAAAATGAATCATTTTATTAATTGTAACACTAAATTTGTTATTTATTTTACTAAGTTGCTCTAAATGTGGCATACAGTATGTCGGGTGTACATCTAGAAATTTAAAATGTAGAATGAGAGAACATATACTTCACATCACTTCCCGTAGCTATTCCACTGTAATATCCAGGCATTTTCTCGATTGTAATAACGGTGATGCAAAGTATTTGAACATCCAAGGCATAGAAAAAATTGAGCCGGCTTATCGAGGAGGCAATTTAATGGAAAGGCTTCTCCATAGAGAGGCTTTTTGGATTTTTACACTGGGAACTCGCCAACCCGCAGGCTTAAATCTTAGGTTTGATATAGCCTGTCACGTTTAGGGTAAAGATTTGCGGGCCCGTTGCAAAAAACCAGTACAATGACTACGATAATGACCAAGATAGATACAGTCTCTATATCCCCCTAGATTGGTCCTCATAAAAGCCTTTTATCCTCATATACCCTGTGTTAATTCACACATCTCACCACTTCATCCGATTGTCTAAAAAACTACGGATTGCTAAAAAATCCTGACATACTCTAAGTGCTTCACTATGATCAAATAGAAACTTTACTCCCATTTCAGGTATAGCTCATTTGGATAAAGAATTCGTCAGCCTAGGAAACATGATTTTTTTGAAGTATTTAAATTGTGAAATATTTAATATTGAGAGTTGATTATTATAATTAATAATTTTTAATTTTGATTAAATGTTTTGGTGTCTTTACTTATCTACAGTTCACGATAGATCATAAGGAATATATAAATAGATAATTAATTATTTTTAATACATCTCAAATAGTACTGACACAATAAACATAAATTAATCAACTTTCCAAATTTTTCCGAAATTTTCCAAGTTACTTAATGAATCCAAATATAATTCTAATTTATGGCCTCCTTTAAAGATCTAATTTAAGATCTATTTAATGAAATCGAAGGTCCTTTTTCTTTACTAGTAAATACATATATATTCGTTTATTCTTTCAGGTATTTTCCTATGGCTTTTTTTCAACTTTTTCTCAACTTGTTTTCAAATAACGATATTTTATCCAGTTTTAACATACACGCAAGGTTCTATACGGCAGGCTTTGTTTTGTCTGATCTATAATAATGTTAAAGACATCGCTAACATCTGTTTGAAATTCGCTGTGATTAAATCAAATTAGTGATGTCATTTCCTTTGACAATTTTCTTTAAAAAGCCGTTGTGGGTCTGTGTGAACTCATGCCTATGACTACGTATCGCCTAGATACGAAACGCGTCAGGACATTCTGGTTTTAATGCATTTGAAATAAAGTTGAAGTTTTATCCATACCAAGTGACGTCCGGCTGTGCTTGCCTTTTCTTCTATACTTGACAGTACAGTATGAGGGTATAGCTTATTGTGTGCCCAGAACATTCCTTCTCTGTATATTTGTATTTATACATATGGGAGGAGGGAGATGCCATATTGATTCCCTTAGACAGTACAGTATGAGGGTATAGCTTATTGTGTGCCCAGAACATTCCTTCTCTGTATATTTGTATTTATACATATGGGAGGAGGTGACATATTGATTCCCTTAGACAGTACAGTATGAGAGTATAGCTTATTGTGTGCCCAGAACATTCCTTCTCTGTATATTTGTATTTATACATATGGGAGGAGGTGCCATATTGATTCCCTTAGACAGTACAGTATGAGGGTATAGCTTATTGTGTGCCCAGAACATTCCTTCTCTGTATATTTGTATTTATACATATGGGAGGAGGGAGGTGCCATATTGATTCCCTTAGACAGTACAGTATGAGGGTATAGCTTATTGTGTGCCCAGAACATTCCTTTTCTTTTTATTTGTGTTTATCTTCTTGGGACACAATAAACTATACCCTAATCCTATACTAGAGGAAAAAAATATGGCACCTCCCACTCATCTATATAAAAATACAAATTTACGGGCACAGACACGCTATGTATTTAAGGTAAGCAAATAAACACTATACTTTACATGCAGACAATCTATAATTTCACTGTAAGTAGCAAAAGAACAAAATGCATTTACAACTTAATAGATACCGGCGCCTTTTTTATTTCTATTTTTTTCCCCACCATGCTGTGGGTCCGCTGAGGATACTGAAATGTGTATCTATATCTACAGACGTATTTCTGTTATTATAAAAATCCATCCCTTTAGAAGGAAGAACGCATTTAATAAATAAGCAGAGACAAACCCAATCTGTTAATGGCCAGGAGTAAATTTGCTGATCTCACCCGCAGTAATAAGAACGAATTCCATTGATTTACACAATAAGAAAAAAATATATGGTTGCTAGAAGTGCACATGGATTTTATCGCATCCCTCCTCCTCCCTCAACTGTACCCAGTTGTATCCTCCCGAACACTAAAAAAAAGATTCTTAATTCAATTTACATCAGCCAGGGACTGCTCATTTATAGGGAGACAGAGCTCCAGTACAGCAATTACTGAGAATCCCTGCGGCCGATAGGTCAGCCCAATATAACTGTGTGCTGGAAATCTCCCATCATAAGGGAACTTCTGGGAAGGACGGACCCCCCCCCCCCAGAGTAAGTGGTACCTGCTACCGAGTCACAAGAGTCTTCCCCATTAGCCACACAGACAGGCATTCCCATCAATGCTCTATGGGCTGTCAGCAGTTAAAGGAGAACTAAACCCTAAAAATGAATGTGGCTCAAAATGCCATATTTTATATAGTGAACTTATTGCACGAGGCTAAAGTTTCAGCTTGTCAATAGCAGCAATGATCCAGGACTTCAAACTTGTCACAGGGGGTCACCATCTTGGAAAGTGTCTGTGACACTCACATGCTCAGTGGGCTCTGATTGGCTGTTGAGAAGCTAAGCTTAGGGCTCGTCACTAATTATCCAGCAGAAAATGAGCTTCCCTGGCTGTAATATAAGCTGATGCTACAGGTTTGCTGATTATTAAATTCTGATGCTAATTGCACTGGTTTCTGTGCTGCCATGTAGTAATGATCTGTATTAATTACTAATCTGCCTTATATTGTGACATTTCTATTCTATGTGTACTGTATATTGTGAGTGGGTCCCTAAGCTCAGTAAGTGACAGCAGCACAGAGCATGTGCAGTGAATCAGCAGAAAAGAAGATGGGGAGCTACTGGGGCATCTTTGGAGACACAGATCTTTACTGCTAAATTGCTGTGGTTGCCTTGGGCTGGTACAGAAGCACAAAACATCATGTACAACATTTCTAGCAACTTCTTTAGTTTAACTTTCCTTGTCCTTTAAGCACTGCAGTATTAAAGGAGAAAGAAAGGTTAAAACTAAGTAAGCTTTATATAAATACACCAGTAAACCCTCAAAGTAATGTTGCTCTGAGTCCTCTGTCAAAAGAAACACAGTATTTCTTTCCTTCTATTGTGTACTCATGGGCTTCTGTATCAGACTTCCTGTTTTCAGCTTAAACCTCCAGGGCTTGGGCTTGAGCATGCTCAGTTTGTTCCTCTCTCCCAACCCCCCTTCTCTGCTGTAAGCTAAGCCCGGAGCTATGAGTGAGCAGGGAGAGACTCAGGCAGGAAGTGATGTCACATCAAGCTAATATGGCAGCTGCTATCCTAAAACAGAGATCTTCTAGAGATTTTTACTCAGTTATTGTTAAACATTCTACAGAATAAACAGAATTCCAGCTTGCACTATGGCAGCTAATCTATTGGCAATAAACTGCCTCCGTAACTTTCCTCCTCCTTTAATGTTACACTATGGGGGGCGTGTGCAAGTCTCTCCGTCAGTCACATGCACAACCTAAAGCAATAAGTGATTGGTGCAGGACTGTATAAGGGGCAGACTCATTGTAATTGATCATTTACAGACAGAACCATCGCAAATTATACATCTGCTAAGTATTTTAAACCTCTTTATTTCACAAATAATAATATTCATAGAGGGGAAAAAGGCCGTTTTTGGGAACATCAGGACCGAATTTTGATGTAAAATCAGGGAAATGCACCCATTGAAATGCATTAAAAAATGTAAAATGAGGGAAAACGTAAAATCGGGGGACTTAAAATTGAGGTTTCACTATATTTAGCTTTTTACTCAGCAGCTCTCTGGTTTGCAATGTCAGCAATCTGATTGCTAGAGTCCTAATTACCCTAGCAACCATGCGCTGATTTACAGCAGTGCTGAGCTACATGAAAGACAGTGAGGGTGATTTTTTTTTTTCGATGTCCTTTTTCCATGTTGTTTGATGCATTAGTTAATATATTTCTAAGCAGCATCAGAGCAAAGCTAACGGACTAATGACTGCAGCTTGAACAATACGGCTGAAGCTACATAAGAAATGTATTTACTAATATATCAAACAGATTTGACATCTGAGCTAATGCTGAGAAACAGAAGATGGCAAAAGTTTTCTTTAACATAAATCTTAAAAAAACAGTAAAAAACAAAAACAAAATAGTGACAGTGATGTACCCCTTTAAGAACTATATTTTAAAGGGGTTGTTCACCTTTGCTTTTCAGTATGATGTAGAGAGGGATATTCTGAGACAATTTACAATTGGTTTTAATTTTTTTATTATTTGTGGTTTTTGAGTTATTTAGCTTTTTATTCAGCAGCTTTCCTGTTTGCAATTTCAGCAATCTGGTTGCTAGGGTCCAAATTCCCCTAGCAACCATGCATTGATTTGAATAAGATACTGGAATATAAATATTAGAGACCTGAATAGAAATATGATTAATTCAAAGTAGCAATAACAATAAATATGTAGCCTTACAGAGCATTTTTTATGGGGTCAGTGACCCCCCATTTGAAAGCTGGAAAGAGTCAGAAGAAGAAGAAAAAGAATTAAACTATAAAAAATAAAAGTTGCCTAGTATTGGCTATTCTATAACATACTAAAAGTTAAATTAAAGGTGAACGACCCCTTTAAAGCTCATTTTAAATAGGGGGATCTACTAATTTAGTGGTAGTGGGTCGAACCAGGTTACTCCCATCAATTATATGGCAGTGTAAACGCATGGATATTTGGTAAGGAGTTGGCAGCCAATGATCAGCCTATGACAGTGGGGTGCTGAAAGTTGTAGTTTAACAGCACAAACATGGCTTCACTACACATTACCATCCCCTTTCTGCTAATCCAAAGGAAAGAAGAGGCTGCCGAGACAAGCAGTGGCCCCTTGAGCCTGAACCCTTATCTGTTTTACAAGAGGCGTTGAACAAAATAAATAAAAAAGGAAAAGCTCGCTGCTCAAATCCTGAGTTTCCCACTTAAAATTAATTGCCACTGAGACGCCCTCACTGCGGAAGAGCAATAGAAACTCAATGGCTTTCCTTTTCGGCTGGATCTATTTATACGCGGACGTTCCAGGTAACGATATTCCGGGGAAATACATTTATCTTGCAGGATTTCATGCCTCACGTTATTTTGGGAAAGCTTCTCTCTGTAAAGGGAGCGTAAGGTAAAAACTAGGGATGTGCCGAATCCACTATTTTGGATTCGGCCGAACCCCCGAATCCTTCTCTACGGATTCAACTAGGGATGCACCGAATTCAGGATTCAGTTCGGGATTCGGCCTTTTTCAGCAGGATTCGGATTAAGCCAAATCCTTCTGCCCGGCTGAACCGAATCTGAATCCTAATTTGCATATGCAAATTAGGGGTGGGGAGGGAAATCGCGTGATTTTTCGTCACAAAACAAGCAAGTTTTTAAAAAATGTTTTCCCCTTCCCCATCCCTAATTTGCATATGCAAATTAGGGTTCGGTATTCAGCCAAATCTTTCTCAAAGGATTCAGGGGTTCCGGCAAATCCAAAATAGTGGACTCGGTGCATCCCTAGATTCAACTGAATACCGAACCGAATCCTAATTTGCGTCTGCAAATTAGGGGTGGGAAGGGGAAAACTATTTAACTTCCTGGTTTTGTGAAAAAAAGTCACTCCCCACCCCTAATTTGCAGCCCTTAAAGGCGAACTAAACCTTTAAAGGGGTTGTGCACCTTCCAAAGATTAGTAATTCAGGGGCGGCTCAGCAATTCAGGGGCGGCTCAGCAATTCAGGGGCGGCTCAGCAATTCAGGGGCGGCTCAGCAATTCAGGGGCGGCTCAGCAATTCAGGGGCGGCTCAGTAATTCAGGGACAGCTCAGTGATTCAGGGGTAGCTCAGTAATTCAGGGGCAGATTGTGCTGCGCTGTTACAATTTTGCAACAATTAGTTGATACATTTCTCTGCAGCATCTCTAGAGTATCAGCAACTATTGTATCAAGTCTAACAACTGCCTGTAATGAAACTCAGAGATTCTGCTCAGCAGGGACAAAGATAAGAAATGTATCAACTAAATGTATCAAGTTAGAACAGTTTACAGGGTCGACGACCCCCCCCCTTCCAGAAGGAAAAAAATGACACTTAAATATTAGAAAAATGGTGACACATAGAAAATAGAAAGTAACTGGAAAAAGTCGTTATTTCTGGTGATCTATCTGAAATCAAGTAGTTTGAACAACCAAGTAGGTGAACAACCCCTTTAAAGGAAAGTTATGGAAGTTATTTGAGAATAACCGGGAAGAGGAAGGGGTGCAAGCTGAATATACAATCCGGTGACTTTAGGGCTTTACCTTTGTGTCTATCAATTCCCTGATCTGTCCTCTGAGCGTACGTCATTATAAACCCAGAGCTGTTGTTATAGAGGGGGGCAAACAGAGGCCACTGAACAGGGCACCACGTGAAGGCTGTTTAAAAGTGCTGGGGTCCTCCAGGTACCCCTGTTTCACCCACACCCCCCAAGATACCGGAACTGGCTGCTGATAAACCTGCCCCTAGTGTGTGTATAAATGGGATAGGGATCTTAAATTGTAAAGTTATGGGAATTATGAATCATTTCTGCACAGCGCTACGGAATATGTTGGTGCTATATAAATACAGGCTATGTATAGCAAAGCTCCGAGCACTGCTTTTTCTGGCAATGAAACAATGAAATGGAAGGACTTTTATTATCTTGAGGTTTTTATAAATGGGAAGATTTATAGGGTCTGAACCTGGAAAAGTAGGTGCCGGCTGCTATATCCCCTAGTACATGCAGAATGGAATTAATGACTATATTATATATATATATACAGAGCCATACAGAAGAGGGAGAGGTGCACGGTGGTGCCATAAATCACGGCTGTATAAGGGGAAATATTGGAAGAGGGGGTGACATGAGTTATAAAGTAGAGGAGGTTTATTAAGGAAGGGCACTCAGGGACACTGCACATTGGCACATACAGCACTGAGAGTTATGGGGGACATGGCAGGTTTGACTCAAGAGATATTTGTACTGACAATTTCACACTCTTAAGCCGGGGAGACTATTGCAAACTGCACAGGGGAGAGGGGAATACTTACTTACTCATATATAATAATATTCCCCTGTACTAAGCACAATTCAGCAGGAACAGTCCCTAAGTTTGCTCATAGTCTGTACAGAGAGATCCCATAAAACTATGGCAGCATAGGTATTCCCTGTACTAAGCACAATTCAGCAGGAACAGTCCCTTAAGTTTGCTCATAGTCTGTACAGAGAGATCCCATAAAACTATGGCAGTATAGGTATTCCCTGTACTAAGCACAATTCAGCAGGAACAGCCCCCTAAGTTTGCTCATAGTCTGTACAGAGAGATCCCATAAAACTATGGCAGCATAGGTATTCCCTGTACTAAGCACAATTCAGCAGGAACAGTCCCTTAAGTTTGCTCATAGTCTGTACAGAGAGATCCCATAAAACTATGGCAGTATAGGTATTCCCCTGTACTAAGCACAATTCAGCAGGAACAGTCCATAAGTTTGCTCATAGTCTGTACAGAGAGATCCCATAAAACTATGGCAGCAAAGGTATTCCCTTTAGTAAGCACAATTCAGCAGGAACAGTCCCTAAGTTTGCTCATAGTCTGTACAGAGAGATCCCATAAAACTATGGCAGCATAGGTATTCCCCTGTACTAAGCACAATTCAGCAGGAACAGCCCCCTAAGTTTGCTCATAGTCTGTACAGAGAGATCCCATAAAACTATGGCAGCATAGGTATTCCCCTGTACTAAGCACAATTCAGCAGGAACAGTCCCCTAAGTTTGCTCATAGTCTGTACAGAGAGATCCCATAAAACTATGACAGCATAGGTATTCCCTGTACTAAGCACAATTCAGCAGGAACAGTCCCTTAAGTTTGCTCATAGTCTGTACAGAGAGATCCCATAAAACTATGGCAGTATAGGTATTCCCCTGTACTAAGCACAATTCAGCAGGAACAGTCCATAAGTTTGCTCATAGTCTGTACAGAGAGATCCCATAAAACTATGGCAGCAAAGGTATTCCCTTTAGTAAGCACAATTCAGCAGGAACAGTCCCTAAGTTTGCTCATAGTCTGTACAGAGAGATCCCATAAAACTATGGCAGCATAGGTATTCCCCTGTACTAAGCACAATTCAGCAGGAACAGCCCCCTAAGTTTGCTCATAGTCTGTACAGAGAGATCCCATAAAACTATGGCAGCATAGGTATTCCCCTGTACTAAGCACAATTCAGCAGGAACAGTCCCTAAGTTTGCTCATAGTCTGTACAGAGAGATCCCATAAAACTAAGAGGATTCAGTGCTCCATTCAGTGTATGAGCGGTGGGAGCTTCCAGTTTACAGAACCAGGAGGACAAGGTGCAGAAGTCTCACACTTGACTCATTCGTATATTGCTGAAAGGTTAAAATCGGCTTAATTGATGCTTATTTCACCTTGGGGAAGTGACCTGCAATTATACAGAAAATGCCGTCTCTTGGTGAATCCTCTTAGTTTTTTCATTACAAGCTCTGAATTATTTATCGCTGACCCATTAAAGCAGCTTGTAACAGCTGAAAAGAGCCGTAAGACTGTTGGAGCAGAATCCAAACTCTGGGCCCCCGGAGGATTCTGGGAGTTGTAGTTCTCATAAACACACCGAGGGTTTGAAAGAATGAAAATGCATGAGCTTGATACCTTTTGCAAACAGTCAGATCTCAATGAATTCACCCCCCCCAGGGGCCCCGGAATGTTTGTGCTCATTAAGAATGATCTCCGGCAGAGCAGGAATAACCCACACTGGGGACCTAACGGAACAAACAAACTGCGGTTCTGCCAAAAATAAACTGTCACCGTTCCCCCCCCCCATTGTGCCGAATAACAAAACACACACGGCGGCTCATATGTGCTTCCAACTAGGAGCCTGCGGCTCAATCATCTCAGCTCCGAGCAGTCAGCCATTGCAGAGCGGTGGAGAGGAAGCAGCAGTAATTAGTGAAAATATCGTCTTTTTCTTCGTTATTCCATACAAATGGCTTCGCTACAATAATTAGCGGTGAGAGCAATACCGTAGCTCTGTTTGTCATAGAGCTCTAATGCCCAGAGCCAGATTCTATAGGCTGATAACTGCCAGCACTGAGCTGGCAGTTACCCCGTTGCCGTATAGTTGTCATACATAGCCAGATGCTGATTGTCTGCTCTTGGACAAGGAACACAAAGTGGCGAAACGCATTGTGCAGACCATTATTCCCTGGTTGTAGGGTGTGCCGGTAATAGAAGTAACTAGAAATGTTGTACATTATGTTTTGTGCTTCTGTACCAACCACAGCCCTTTAGCAGTAAAGATCTGTGTCTCCAAAGATGCCCCAGTAGCTCCCCATCTTCAGCCCTGTAGCATCAGCTTATGTTACAGTCCAACCTCATTTTCATTAGTGGTCGTCACTAATTATCCAGCAGAAAACGAGGTTGGTCTGTAATATAAACTGATGCTACAGGTTTGCTGATTATTAAATTCTGATGCTAATTGCACTGGTTTCTGTGCTGCCATGTAGTAATTATGTGTATTAATTACTAATCAGCCTTATATTGTGACACTTCTATTCTGTGTGTACTGTATATTGTGAGTGGGTCCCTAAGCTCAGTAAGTGACAGCAGCACAGAGCATGTGCAGTGAATCAGCAGAAAAGAAGATGGGGAGCTACTGGGGCATCTTTGGAGACACAGTTCTTTACTGCTAAAGGGCTGTGGTTGCCTTGGGCTGGTACAGAAGCTCAAAATATAATGTACAACATTATTTCTTTAGTTTAACCTTGTCTTTTAAGGGCAGACACACAAGTGGCGATTCGGGAAGATTAGTCGCCCGGTGAGAAATCTCCACTTCTTCGGGGCGAACGATCTCCCCCGAACTGCCTTCCCCCCAGGCTAGAATGTAAATCGCCGGCGGGATAGCGATTGGGCACTTCGTTTTCCGAAGTAGCCCGAAGTTTCCGCGTATGGCACTCCAAGTGCCATCCCGCTGGCGATTTACAATCTAGCCAGCGGGAAGGCAGTTCTGGGAGATTAGTCGCCCTAAGAAGAGGCGATTTGTCACCGGGCGACTAATCTCCCCGAATCTCCACGTGTCTCTACCCTAAGACTGACTGAGGGATTGGGAAGAGATAAGGGAGACTGATCCATAAATACAGTTCCAATTACCGTTAGATTAGATAAGGAAATCCTTCAGCACATCGTTATGAACGCATTTCTTTATATTTCCCTTAGACAATTAAATGGTTTGTGTTGCCTTTATGCTGATCTCCTGTTACGGGTTTCCCGGTGGAATGAAACAGGGTTTCACACGCCACTAAACAGCCTGGAGGCAGATGGCAAATGATGATCACAGGTAATATTTTGGGATTGTAAGTTTTACGGATAGAGATGGGAAGGCGAGACACGGCTGAGAGAAGGAGAGACGCAAGTTCATTAGCATGATATTATTCGCAGGTAACGATACCGCAGCTTTATCCCCCCCCCCAATCCACTAAAAGAAGACTCCCATAAATCCCTGTGTTTTAGCAAATGCTGCTGACACGCAATAAAAATCAGGAGCAGGGCATTCTGCAATAAATGTCGGAGCTGTCTCGAGTACTGACAAGCGGAGACTGAAAAATGAGCCCAGCAGCTTCCACAACCCCTGGATGGCAACTTAATAGAGGTGCTGAATTTATTTGCAGGCTCCGATGCATGTATCTTCCATGGATACGATAACCAGACGCTTAAATCAACAAATTCTTTATGTGCAGGCAAGGTCAATTATGCTCCGTAGTGCATCCATCCTTGCCACGCGGAAACAACTCAAAAGAACCATATTGCGCCTTTATCAGGCTGAATAATGCGGCACAGAGATCCAATGTATCAAGTGTAAATATGTTCTTATGTACCTGTATCACTGTACAGACTAGTTATTATACACCACATATGTTTTATATGGGACATTTCTGCCCCCAAGCACAAAATAATCATATAGTTTGGGTAAATCAGCTTCTTGGCCTCTCTACAGTTAATACACAAGTTCAGTCTTGTATAAGACTCCCTTGTACTCAGCTGTAAGGCCACACCTTTCCTTTTTCAGATCCTCCTCCTTTCACACATTTAATCCATAATCCCATGAATTGTAAACAGCAGTCCTGTCCTGCTTTATGGCAGCTGAGATTCTAGCTATCTGTATAACAGAACATTCTGTCCCAGTGGCTGCACAGATCCTATCTGATCCCCATTGTAAGCAGCAGTCCTGTCCTGCTTTATGGCAGCTGAGATTCTAGCTATCTGTATAACAGAACATTCTGTCCCAGTGGCTGCACAGATCCTATCTGATCCCCATTGTAAGCAGCAGTCCTGTCCTGCTTTATGGCAGCTGAGATTCTAGCTATCAGTATAACAGAACATTCTGTCCCAGTGGCTGCACAGATCCTATCTGATCCCCATTGTAAACAGCAGTCCTGCCCTGCTTTATGGCAGCTGAGATTCTAGCTATCTGTATAACAGAGCATTCTGTCCCAGTGGCTGCACAGATCCTATCTGATCCCCATTGTAAGCAGCAGTCCTGTCCTGCTTTATGGCAGCTGAGATTCTAGCTATCTGTATAACAGAACATTCTGTCCCAGTGACTGCACAGATCCTATCTGATCCCCAATATAAGCAGCAGTCCTGTCCTGCTTTATGGCAGCTGAGATTCTAGCTATCTGTATAACAGAACATTCTGTCCCAGTGGCTGCACAGATCCTATCTGATCCCCATTGTAAGCAGCGGTCCTGTCCTGCTTTATGGCAGCTGAGATTCTAGCTATCTGTATAACAGAACATTCTGTCCCAGTGGCTGCACAGATCCTATCTGATCCCCATTGTAAGCAGCAGTCCTGTCCTGCTTTATGGCAGCTGAGATTCTAGCTATCTGTATAACAGAACATTCTGTCCCAGTGGCTGCACAGATCCTATCTGATCCCCATTGTCTGATCCCCGTTTCCCCTGTTTTGCAGATTATCGAAGAAGAAGTGAACTTTTTCCCCTGTTTTGTGGATTATTGATGGAGAAGTGAACGGTTTCCCTGTTTTGCGGATTATTGATGGAGCAGTGAACTGTTTATCCAGTTTTGCGGATAATTGATGGAGAAGTGAATTGTTTCACATTTTGCAGATTATTGATGGAGAAGTGAACTGTTTCCCCTGTTTTGCAGATTATTGATGGAGAAGTAAACTGTTTCACCCATTTTGCGGATTATTTATAGAGAAGTGAATGGTTTTACATTTTGCGGATTATTGATGGAGAAGTGAACTGTTTCCCCTGTTTTGCGTATAATTGATGGAGAAGTGAACTGTTTCCCCTGTTTTGCGTATAATTGATGGAGAAGTGAACTGTTTCCCCTGTTTTGCGTATAATTGATGGAGAAGTGAACTGTTTCCCCTGTTTTGCGAATAATTGATGGAGAAGTGAACTGTTTCCCCTGTTTTGCGAATAATTGATGGAGAAGTGAACTGTTTCCCCTGTTTTGCGTATAATTGATGGAGAAGTGAACGGTTTCCCCTGTTTTGCGTATAATTGATGGAGAAGTGAACTGTTTCACCTCTCTTGCAGATGATTGATGGAGAAGTGAACTGTTTCACCTCTCTTGCAGATTATTGATGGAGTAGTGAACTGTTTCACCTGTTTTGAGGATAACAAAAACAAATGTAATGTGTGACAAATACCGTGAGAAAGAAGGAATTTTCATAGAATTAAAAGGTAAGACTATAAAGAGGAGGGTGTGTGACAGTGCTGGGCAGAGCACAGACAAGTAAAAGGAGCAGAGCCTTATAAAGTAAAAGAGTTCAAGAATGCATGTAATAGACTTGAGGCTAATATGAGGATTAGTGCTGGAGTTTTTTAACAAGGGATTGAGCAGAGCAGATTAAATGGCAAATTCATTTGTAACTGCTCTCGAAAGCTCTTATTAAAGACTGATCCGACACTTGGGGCCTCTGTCAGAGCAGATTTAGGGGGCAGTGTGATCCTCTGGGTCCCTGATATTAACTATAATTATTAATCCTCAACCTATTAGAGCAACGGCACCTCTTGGAGCCAATAGCAAGAGCAGGGTTCCGTTCTTACAAATCATAGAGTTGCAGGAAATCGAGTTACTTCATAACCCCATATTACCAACGTCTCTCACGACTTGTTCAGCTCCTTGAGATTTCAGGCCCATAGACACAGGAGCCGTCAGCCTCATTAAGTGCGATCCCTGTGTGTGTCGCCAAGAGAAATGGAAGTGTATTTGGTGAGCTCTGTTAGGGAAAGAGAGAGTACTTACAGCACACAGCCGCAACTTTCACAAGTTATTACAGCTCAGAGCTGAAGTGTTTTTGGAAATGATGAGTGTAGTGTGTTTTTTATGCCTTTCTTGTGTGCGCTGCTGAGATTGCTGCTGTTTGTCTCGTGGGGGAATAAGTCACTGGAAGGGAATCGTTGTAGACTGCAAAAGCAACAGCGCCCCCACAGAAACAGCAGGCCAGACCAGGAACTGCAGCTGCTAGAGCTTAAATTTGTTTAAAGGTTAATAAATAGTGATGGGCTAATTTGTCCCGTTTCGCTTCGACGAAAAATTCATGCCCGCATCAGTTCTGACACTAGCATTGATTTTGCCGCCGGCGTTAAAGTGAATGGGCGTCCGAATAATGTTGACGCGCGACGATTTTGACTTTTCTGACGTGCGTCCAAAATTTTTCATGTTTCAGTTTCACAAATGTATTCACCGGCGGCGAAACGCGGAAATTTTTTCTAAGATTTTTCCTGATTCGCTCGATTTTTTAGGATTTTTCCTAAAAGGCCAGAATTTTTTGGATTTTTGCCTGAAATAGTCCGATTTTTTAGGTAATTCCAGCGCAAACAACATAAACTTTCAAATAGAATAGGGACCTCTCTCATTGACATATACAACCTCGGCAGGTCTGAGATGCCGGATATTCGGATTCTGACTTTTTGAAGCATTGGACTTTAATAAATCCCGAAAGATTTGCGTTTTCAACATTCCGGCTTTAATAAATGAATCCCTAAATGTGTAGCCTTAGGGTCACGGCTCACACTCAGATTTGGGGAGATTAGTCGCCCTGTGACAAATCTCTTCTTCGGGGCGACTTATCTCCCTGAACTGCCTCCCGCCAGCTAGAATGTAAATCGCCAGCAGGATGGCACTCGTAGTTTTCCTAAGTCGCCCGAAGTTGCCTCACGAGGAAACCTCAGACGACTTCGTAAACGGAGCGCTCTGAGTGCCACCCCGCTGTCGATTTACATTCAAGCCAGCGGGAGGCAGTTCAGGGAGATTAGTCGCTCGAAGAAGAGGAGATTTGTCGCCAGATGACTAATATCACCGAATCTGAGAGTGTGCCCTGACCCTAAGGCTACACATTTAGGGATTCATTTATTAAAGCCTGAATATTGAAAATGCAAATTTTCGGGAGTCCAATGCTGTCGAGGTTGTTTATAAGTCAGTGAGAGTGGTCCCTATCCTATTTGAAAGTTTATGTGGTTTGCGCTGGAATTAGCCCGAAAATCAGACTATTTCGGACTTTCTGCAAAAATCCGAAAAATTCAGGCTTTTTGGGAAAAATCCTAAAAAAAAATCAAGCGAATCAGGAAAAATCGTGGATTCTAGTTTGGTGGGACTTTTTTATTTTATTTAAATACTCCGAAAAATTCAGATTTTAATACATAAGACCTTAATGTTGTTTTTTATTATTCGCCTTTCTATACAGGCCCCTTTCCTATTCATATTCCAGTCTCTTATTCAAATCAGTGCATGGTTACTAGGGGAACTTGGACCTTAGCAACCAGATGGCTAAAATTGCAAACTGGAGAGCTGCTGAATAAAAAGCTAAACAAGTAAACTAAAAAAAAACACAAATAATAAAAAATGAAAACGAACTGCATATTGTCTCAGACTACCATTCTCGCCATGATAATAAACATTAACACAAAGGTGAACAACCCCGTTAAAGGCCATGTGTATACAGTACAGGTATGGGATCTATTATCTGGATACCTGTTTTCCAGAAAGCTCTGAATTACAGAAAGGTAGCCTCCCATTTTATCCAAATAATCCAAATTTTTTTTAAATGATTTCCTTTTTCTGTGTAATAATAAAACAGTCAGTCACTTGTACTTGATCCCAACTAAGATATAATGAATCCTTATTGAAAGTAAAATCAGCTTATTGGGTTTATTTCATGTTTATATGATTTTCTAGTAGACAAGGTATGAAGATCCAAATTACTGAAAGATCTGTTATCCAGAAAACCTCAGGTTCCCAGAATTCTGGATAACAGGTCCCATACCTGAGCATTTTCAGTTAAAAGTATAAAACAGGCAGTGCTAGAAAAGTGCAAGCTCATGCCCCGTGTCCCTCAGACCTTATATGGAACATTAATCTACTGCAGTAATTGTATCACGGTCGTCTCCTATCTGTTATGCAAACATTACGTATGCAGCCATTGTTATATAAATGCCAATTACACAGTGATTAGACTAATCATCCACGGGCCGCAAACTGTCACTGGCGTGCGTTAGAGAAAGCTTGAGCGTCACCGCTCTTTTAATCAGTCTAATTGTATAGTAATAATTCTGTGTGGGGCCATCCAACAGGCTTCTCCGATCAATATCTGGCCGAAATCGGGCATTTTAAAAAATCCCGTTGGATCGCGGGCGCATCTGTGCATGTATGCAGTCCCGTGATCAGACCGCCGTATCAGATGCATTATGATCCAATCGTTGGGCCCTAGGGCCCACGATCGGATCAGCCCAATATCGGTCAATGTGGGCATATCGGAGAGAGATCCGCTCGTTTGGCGACATCGCCTGGAAAGAGTCAGTAGAAGAAGGCGGAAAATAATTAAAAAACAATTAAAAAGAAATAATGAAGACCAATTGAAAAGTTCCTTAGACTTACCCATCCTATAACTTACTAAACGTTAACTTAAAGGTGAACCATTGCTTTTGGGTTGGGGCTGAAGGGCAGATGCAGTTGGGGCATGGCGACACGAGGAAACGTCAGAAATCGAAGCGCCGCGAGTGCATTAGCGCAGGCGATTCTTCATTCAAGCAGACGGATGGCAGTTCGGGGGGCCATGCAGAAAAGGCAATTAGTCGCCAGGCGACTAAATCTCCCCGAATCTGCCCCAACCCTTAAGCTGCAATAGCAAAAAAATTATAGTACAGGTATAGGATCCCTTATCCGGAATCCCGATATCCAGAAAGCTCCGAATTACGGAATGGCTGTCTCCCATAGACTCCATGTTATCCAAATAATCCAAATTTTTAAAAATGATTTCCTTTTTCTCTGTATTAATAAAACAGTCGCTTGTACTTGATCCCAACTAAGATATAATTAATCCTTATTGGAAGCAAAACCAGCCTATTGGGTTTATTTCATGTTTAAATGAATTTCTAGTAGACTTAAGGCAAGAAGACCCAAATTACAGAAAGATCCATTATCCGGAAAACCCCAGGACCCGAGCATTCTGGATAACAGGTCCCATACCTGTACTGCATATTGCATTCCAGGGAGGAACTGCTGATTGGGTTTTAATACTTATAATGATCCCCTTTGATACCAACAATAATGGCAGAAAGTACTACAGGTATGGGACCTGTTATCCAGAATGCTTGGGACCTGGGGTGTTCTGGATAACGGATCTTTCCATAATTTGGATCTTCATACCTTCATTCTACTAGAAAACTATTTAAACATGAAATAGGCTGGGTTTGCTTCCAATAAGGATTAATTATATCTTAGTTGGGATCAAGTACAAGCTACTGTTTTATTATTATATGTATGGGACCTGTTATCCAGAGTGGGGTTTACTGGATGAAGAATCTTTCCGGAATTAGGATCTTCATACCTTAAGTCTACTAGAAAATCATGTAAACATTAAATAAACCCAATAGGCTGGTTTTGCTTCCAATAAGGATTAATTATATCTTAGTTGGGATCAAGTACAAGCTACTGTTTTATTATTACAGAGAAAAAGGAAATATGTTTTTAAAAATTTTGGGTTATTTAGTTTCTATCGAAGACGGCCTTCCTGTAATTCCGAGCTTTCTGGATAACAGGTTTCCGATGACGGAACCAATAACTGTACTACTACTTAAGGCATAAAAATTCCAGTTTGCCAACAGTGTTTCATTTGTAATACTTTTTATTCCTTTCGAACATGGCGGCCGGCCACCTCGCTGTGAAGCTCTACCTTAGGAAGACAGTCCGTAGCTGGGTTTAGTTCCCCTTTAAATCAGCGAACGATAATTAGAAAGGCCTTCTTGCAGTCGACAGGCATTTGTACTTAAGCAACCGGTTTAACCAATGGCGGGGGGAAGCAGAAACGGTTAATCCGCCGCGCAAACGAAGGGATTACTCAACGCATTATCACATAAATGTAGCACAGAGACCTATTATACATAAACGCAGAGCGGAATAACAGCATCAGAAATTGGTTTGCTTCTTGCCATCGTATCAGTGTTTGGGATTGAAGGGGGGAAAAATTACATTAATCGGCGGCAGCCTGGAGGATATTCCGCTTATCTGCTGGGCACAGGCGCTTTGGTTATAAAAATGCAGATGTTACAGGGGGAGTTTGTATATATACATACATATACATACATACATACATACTTATATATATACACGCACGTTCTTATCTGCTCAAAAGGCTTCCGGGTATTACCATACGCACAGTGGGGTATTTACTGGTGTTAAGAGAGACAAAACTGACCCTTTTCATTGCGATTGGGGATTTTACATGCAATTATTTTAACGTTATTTCTAAAGGGTGAAAGCACCTAATGTACTCGGCCGCTGGCTACAAGCGTCATTGTGTAGCAGAATGTTCTGTCTGATGAGGAGACGCGCTGGCCTGCTGTGATAACCTAAAAAGGTTATTGTCTCACCAGTAATACGTGGAGCCTGGGCGCTCAAGCCCCACACCTACAGCTCGAGGTGGAGGTATCCAACAAAAGGAGAAAACAGCAGGCACTTACAGATCCCACAACCAGGCTTGGAAAAAAACCGAGAACTTTATTTAGGCCACAAAGTAAATAAACACATAGTCTTGCAGGTTTTGTTCCAGCGCTTCAACCTATGATTAAGTGCCTACTGGCACGAAACGCGCAAGGCTATGTGTTTATTTACTTTGTGGCCTGAATAAAGTTCTCGGTTTTTTTCCAAGCCTGTTTGTGGGATCTGGGATTTTCTCCTTCAACTGATATCTGGCCTAACATCATCCAAACCTCTATTGGGAAGGATAGAAAACTCTGCCAGGCGAGAAAAGCTTCAGTCCAGTGATGAGGTCTTCTCCTGACAAGTCTCCATAATGGTCTCTCTCTCTCCACCTATCTCGCCATCCATCTCGCCATCCATCTCGCCATCCATCTCGCCATCCATCTCGCCAGCCATCTCTCCAGCCATCTCTCCATCCATCTCTCCATCCATCTCTCCATCCATCTCTCCATCCATCTCTCCATCCATCTCTCCATCCATCTCGCCATCCATCTCGCCATCCATCTCGCCATCCATCTCGCCATCCATCTCGCCATCCATCTCTCCATCCATCTCTCCATCCATCTCTCCATCCATCTCTCCATCCATCTCTCCATCCATCTCTCCATCCATCTCTCCATCCATCCACGGCCTGGATGAGTCCAATTTAGCCATGGTATAATTTTCATTTTGCAATTTATTCTTGCTCAAGAACCAATTATCTATCCAGTACGCCCAGCTCAAGGGGTTCATACCCTAAATCTAAGATTACAGTTTTACAAATTAGGGCTCAGTTTAAATTCAGTATTGAGTCAATGGGCCTAACATCAACCAAACATCTATCAGTTAGGTTAGATAATCCTTCCAGGTGAGAAATGCTTCAGTCCAATGATGAGCTCTTCTCCTGACATGTCTCCATAATGATCTATCGTTGGCCTGAGGGCCAGAGGATTGGATGAGTCCAATTTAGCCTAGACAAAATTTTCATTTTGCAATTAGTTCTTGCTCAAGAACCAATAATTATCTATCCAGTATGCCTAACTCAAGGGGTTCAAACCCTAAGTCTAAGATTAGGTTTGGGATCTGGCCGAATACTTAAAAATTCTTTTTTTGTTCATAGGTCGTGCATTTTTAAAATTTACATATGCAAATTAGGATTCTGTTCGGCCTGGCACATGGATTCGACTGATTCCGAATCCTTCTGAAAAAATATGTCACCCAGAGTACACCAGTCTCCTGAATATCTAATTATGCCAAAAAAACGGATTCACGGATATATAATTTCCTCTAACAGTCATGGGCAATAGACAACCTGTTGTCTATGATAGCGGATGTCCGTCCATGATAGTTGTGTGCCCAATAATAAGGTTTTCTTTCCCTTAACAAATCTCTTCTGTCTGGCCTGTCACAAGGCTCAATGACAGGTATCAATTCTGCATGGACATTAAGCAATGCATCTGAAAGGCTCATTAACTAAAGGCTGCAACGTCTGGCTTTTTCCTATTAGGGAAAGATGGTGGAAAGCTGGAGGTGTCTGCCTGATCTCTCCACGCACGGAAGGGCGAGTGTTGTTTAGAAAACCTTGGCAAATGTGCTTCTAAAGGCCCACGGATCTACCAGTCTGTTACCAAATTTACATATATCCTTAATTGTTTCCAATTAAATTTTAAACAAACTTTAAATTTTAAAACCCTGCTCCCAGCATTTCAATTTCAAGTCCCTGCTTTTATGCGTGCGGATGAATAATTGAGGATGTTAAATGCTCCTGTGATCCGTGGCACGGGCTGCCTGCACTCTACATCCTCGCTGCACCCCAAAGAGAATCTGACACTTTAGGGCTCCGGGACTCCCGGGGTGGTATCCGTCAGCTCTCCAATTTCACCTAAGGGAGAAAGCATCATTCCATATATTCTGGAGAAATTAATAAGGGTTTGTAAATGCCTTTTCTCTCCAGAGGACCATGATATCTACAGGCTCGGAAGAGCTACTTCAAGCGTTACTAGTTGTTATCCTCGTGAATGACTTTCTACTTAATAAGAGTTGTTGAAATGTGACATCTAGCCTCATATGGCCCAAGAAAGGTCATCAGTTGTCTTTAAGACTGTTCCCGGTTCTCCTCGAAAGACTCATGGCTGCCTATTTATTCTACTAGGAAGCCCAGTTTGAATGTCATTTACCACTGGTTTGGGGTGAACGAATATTTCCTGGCGATGTTCTTGGAACTGTTACTAAGTGATCTTCTGGTTTCATATCCGTGTAACCTCGTTATTGATAAAGGTGTCCATACACATACAAGAGATCCACTCGTTAGGCGACACCTTGAGGTGGACGATATCGGCTGATCCGATCGTGGACCCTAGAGTCCAATGTTCGGATCATAACAAAGAGTAAGGGGCATCAATGAACAGATGCGCCCGTGATCCGACTGGATTTTTAGTCCTGTCCGATCAACATCTGCCCGACTTTCTGCCAGATATCGATCTGGGAAGCCCGTCGGAGGGCCCCATACACGGGCCAATAAGCTGCCGACACAGTCTGTCAGCAGCTTTTATTGGCTCATGTATGGCCACCTTAAGAGTGGGGCTTTGACCAAATATTGGAGATCAGAGTTAGGTTCAAACCAAATTAGCTTGAAAAACCATCTCAGGGTAACTTTGGGTGGCACTTGGCAATTGAAGGGAAGATTTGGCCAAATAGGGAGCCAACTCAAAAACCTGATCTGCATATTTATTTTTGATTAACCTAAACCAATGGAGATACAGGGTAGCTAGAAACCCTAGAGCAGGGGTAACCAAACTTATTTTGTCCGCTGAGCTACATTCAAATATGAAAAAAAAAGTTGGAGAGCATCACAAGCATGCAAAAAGGAGTTCTTAGGGGTGACAAATGTGGGTTCTGACTTGCTACTGGTAGCACCTATGTGGACTGGAGGCTCGGTTTGTACACATGGTTTTTAGACAAGTAATGCTTCACTTCAAGCAAGGAATTAAGAAATAAGCACCTGCATTCAGGGCCACTGGGAGCAACATCCAAGGTTGGTGAGCATCACGTTGATCTCAAGCCACAGGTTGGGGAGCACTGCCTTGGAGGCATGACAGCAAACAATGGGCACAGCAAACAACCCATTACATAGAAGGCCAATTAGGGTGAGTTTGGGAAGAATGCTTATTTGCTCTCCAGGATACACCTGGAAGTCTCGCTTTAAAGGGATACTGGCAAGGGAAACATTATTTATCAAAAAGCATCAGTTAATCGTGCTGCTCTAGTAGAATTCTGCACTGAAACCCACTTCTCAAAAGAGCAAACAGTTTTTTTTAATATTTAATTGAAATCTGACATGGGGCTAGACATATGGTCAGTTTCCCAGCTGCCCCCAGTCATGTGACTTGTGCTCTGATCTTCGATCACTCTTTACTGCTGTACTGCAAGTTGGAGTGATCTCACCCCTCCCATCCCATTCACCCAGCAGCCTAACAACAGAACATTGGGAAGGTAACCAGATAGCAGCTCCCTAACACAAGATAACAGCTGCCTGGTAGATCTAAGAACAGCACTCAATAGTAAAATCCAGGTCCCTACATGAGTAGGAGAAACAACAGCCTGCCAGAAAGCAGTTCCATCCTAAAGCGCTGGCTTTTTCTGAAAGCACATGACCAGGCAAAATGACCTGAGATGCACCTACACACCAATATTACACTAAAAAATACACTTGCTGGTTCAGGAATTAAATTTTATATTGTAGAGTGAATTATTTGCCGTGTAATTTAGAAATAAAGACTACATCATAAAAATCATGACAGAATCCCTTTAAGGTCGGCTAGGTTGAAATTTGAGGCGAATGTCCTAGATATTTTCAAAACCATAACGTATAGGGCTACATCTGTAACCATGATCCACGGGGGGTACTGACTAAAGGCTGGACATCCAAGGGGGAAAAACAACCACTGATCTAAAGTGTCATGGGGACAACAAAGACCTAACGGCTGGGTGTTGGGCGTATAAAGGTGTTGCATGGGGGATATGAGCTGTTGGCCTGTGCATATTTGAGGGAACAGGTTTAATTTCATTCTAAAGGGAAATAAACCAGCATCCATAGTCCCTGTGACTCAAAGCATGACTGCACGGAGACGTTATTATTGTATTATGAGTCAAGGGCTTCGACAACTGCATTTCTACCACAACGAGAAAAAAATACACGCGCTGGAATAGGTGCAAAGAAAAGCCACGCGATCCTCCCGAGAGACCTTATTTGGAAGCAGAGCCATTTCACGGCTGTCCGTCGTGTTTCTATTAAAGCAGAGAGTCTTCCGCAAGTTTCCCAGACTGTAACCTTTGAGTGTGACAAAGGTTTGTACAGTGAAGTTTGTATGAAATGTTGGCACGATTGTTAAGCACTCAATGCAGCGTGAAAAGCACAATGCATATGGGATCAGTGTCTATACGAGAGATGGAAGGTGAGCAAGAAGCAGTCACTTGGCACATTTCCCGTCTCTGCTCGGCTAAAGGAACGCAAGACTTTAGAGATGTGTCGTCAGGGCCCTTGTAGGCAAAAGGGCAAGTGTCAACTATACAAGGAGATAAACCTGTCGTTCTGCTGCAGCAGACAATACATCAACTGTCACTTACCAAACAGAACCTTAAAGGGAAAGTGCTTTCACAATTCGAGTTGGTAAATATTGAAAGACAGACACATCGCGAGGAGCAACACGTGGTTTTCTCTAATTCCATAACTGAGCAGCGTCACATAGTGTCTTTTAGATGGTAAGCTCTTTTGGGCAAGCCAATGGTTGTTGTTGGTTGATGTTTAATTTATAGACCCCTTTATTGTACAACCCTGCAAAATATGTTGACACTATAAATAAATCTTGATAATAGCAATATTAGCGCCAAATCCTAATGGGCCAGCACCAAATCCTAATGCGCCAGCAGCAAATACTACCTCCTCGGGGGCCTGCACTACCTCCTAGTGGACCTTTTAGCCGCCCAGCACTAGCCGCACTCCCTGGTGGCCAGATTTTGAGTCACTCCCTGGTCCGCCAACTCTAGCATCACTCCCTATTCGGCCAACTCTAGCTTCACTCCCTGGTCAACCAATGCTGGTGTCACTCCCTGGTCAGCCAAAGCTAGCGTCACTCCCTGATTGGCCAGCTATAGCGTCACTAACTGGTCAGCCAGCTTTAGCGCCACTCCCTGGTCGGCCAGCTTTAGCGCCACTCCCTGGTCAGCCAGCTTTAGCGCCACTCCCTGGTCAGCCAGCTTTAGCGCCACTCCCTGGTCGGCCAGCTTTAGCGCCACTCCCTGGTCGGCCAGCTTTAGCGCCACTCCCTGGTCAGCCAGCTTTAGCGTCAGTCCCTGGTCAGCCAGCTTTAGCGTCACTAACTGGTCGGACAGCTTTAGCGCCACTAACTGGTCAGCCAGCTTTAGCGTCACTAACTGGTCAGCCAGCTTTAGCGTCACTAACTGGTCAGCCAGCTTTAGCGTCACTAACTGGTCAGCCAGCTTTAGCGCCAGTCCCTGGTCGGCCAGCTTTAGTGTCACTCCCTGGTCAGCCAGCTTTAGCGGCAAATAATTTAAAAAGTATGAAAAAATGAAGACCAATTGAAAAGTTGCTTAGGATTGGTCATTCTATAACATACTAAAAGTGAACCACCCCTTTAAGGCCAATATATTGATGTCAGCCATGGCTACGTGGGGTCTGGACGCTGCATATGACCGAGACTATCACACTATGTGTAAATGCTGTAAGAGTAAGTAGTAACAGCTGGAAGAGAGACGTGTAAGAGATCAGAGTAATATTCATTAGCTTCTGCACGGCTGACTCCCCGGTACAACTGAGAAGATCATTAACAAGCATTTACATGAGAGCTGTGACATGTCCATGAGGCACAACATTCAATCTACACGCGCATTCCTATAAAGTATGAGGGGCTGGAGGGGAGAAGCAGAGAACTGTATAAAATCCATCCCCCCGGTGAGTCTTGTGATATTCACACTAATGGCCACTGCTACTCATAAGAACCGCAGGAAATAGACCCCAGGAAAATAGCCCAATGGCCTTCTGTCTGGGGTCAATAAACCATCGACACTGGGATCAGGTACAAGAGGGACGAGAACCATTACAAACTGGACATGAGGTACTGGAAACCATAATAAGCAGTTTCACAACAAGCTGTCGGCAACATTCCTACCCCCACCAACAGATGTTCAGCCGAGTACAAATATTCTGCAATAATACCTGGGGCAGTAAATATTTCTGTGTATGTCGTCTGCACTGGAGATTGGGTTCCTTACACAAACCAGTAGAGCATGCTGGTATAGTTGTATACTATCTCTCTGTACAGACTATGAGCAAATGTAGGGACTGTTCCTGCTGAATTGTGCTTAGTACAGGGAATACCTATGCTGCCATAGTTTTATGGGATCTCTCTGTACAGACTATGAGCAAACTTAGGGGACTGTTCCTGCTGAATTGTGCTTAGTACAGGGGAATACCTATGCTACTATAGTTTTATGGGATCTCTCTGTACAGAGTATGAGCAAACTTAGGGGACTGTTCCTGCTGAATTGTGCTTAGTACAGGGAATACCTATGCTGCCATAGTTTTATGGGATCTCTCTGTACAGACTATGAGCAAACTTAGGGACTGTTCCTGCTGAATTGTGCTTAGTACAGGGAATACCTATGTTGCCATAGTTTTATGGGATCTCTCTGTACAGACTATGAGCAAACTTAGGGGACTGTTCCTGCTGAATTGTGCTTAGTACAGGGAATACCTATGCTGCCATAGTTTTATGGGATCTCTCTGTACAGACTATGAGCAAACTTAGGGGACTGTTCCTGCTGAATTGTGCTTAGTACAGGGGAATACCTATGCTACTATAGTTTTATGGGATCTCTCTGTACAGACTATGAGCAAACTTAGGGGACTGTTCCTGCTGAATTGTGCTTAGTACAGGGAATACCTATGCTGCCATAGTTTTATGGGATCTCTCTGTACAGACTATGAGCAAACTTAGGGACTGTTCCTGCTGAATTGTGCTTAGTACAGGGAATACCTATGTTGCCATAGTTTTATGGGATCTCTCTGTACAGACTATGAGCAAACTTAGGGACTGTTCCTGCTGAATTGTGCTTAGTACAGGGGAATACCTATGCTACTATAGTTTTATGGGATCTCTCTGTACAGACTATGAGCAAACTTAGGGGACTGTTCCTGCTGAATTGTGCTTAGTACAGGGAATACCTATGCTACTATAGTTTTATGGGATCTCTCTGTACAGACTATGAGCAAACTTAGGGGACTGTTCCTGCTGAATTGTGCTTAGTACAGGGAATACCTATGCTGCCATAGTTTTATGGGATCTCTCTGTACAGACTATGAGCAAACTTAGGGACTGTTCCTGCTGAATTGTGCTTAGTACAGGGAATACCTATGTTGCCATAGTTTTATGGGATCTCTCTGTACAGACTATGAGCAAACTTAGGGGACTGTTCCTGCTGAATTGTGCTTAGTACAGGGAATACCTATGCTGCCATAGTTTTATGGGATCTCTCTGTACAGACTATGAGCAAACTTAGGGGACTGTTCCTGCTGAATTGTGCTTAGTACAGGGGAATACCTATGTTGCCATAGTTTTATGGGATCTCTCTGTACAGACTATGAGCAAACTTAGGGGACTGTTCCTGCTGAATTGTGCTTAGTACAGGGAATACCTATGCTGCCATAGTTTATGGGCTCTCTCTGTACAGACTATGAGCAAACTTAGGGACTGTTCCTGCTGAATTGTGCTTAGTACAGGGAATACCTATGCTGCCATAGTTTTATGGGATCTCTCTGTACAGACTATGAGCAAACTTAGGGGACTGTTCCTGCTGAATTGTGCTTAGTACAGGGAATACCTATGCTGCCATAGGTTTATGGGATCTCTCTGTACAGACTATGAGCAAACTTAGGGGACTGTTCCTGCTGAATTGTGCTTAGTACAGAGGAATACCTATGCTGCCATAGTTTTATGGGATCTCTCTGTACAGACTATGAGCAAACTTAGGGGACTGTTCCTGCTGAATTGTGCTTAGTACAGGGGGGAAACCTAGGGAGGTATCCGTGTTATGGATAATTCCATGAAAAGGCCTGATTCTAGTGGCATCTGCAATAATATCATAACACACTGCCCAAAATAGTTAAGGCCAATTGCCTGTAGAATTCTAACACAACAGGAGAGCTAAGGGAGTAAATAGGGAAGATTGTAGCCAGACAATATTTGCAGCTGAAGCCAATAAGCTCTTTATAGAGACAAGGGGGAAAGAACAAATTGAATTATACCGTTGGCTCTTACTATTTCCAAAAAGACAAAGTGAACATAAAGAACGAAGTGAAAGTAGGAGTGACAGGTCATGTTCCAAGACTTATAACACAGCGGGTTTCCCTCTCATTCGCAGCTTTCCAAATAATAATTTACTGCGCTGGAGAAAAGAAAGAGATTCATCAGCGATATTGGGCTCAGCGAGGCTGAAAAATGCCTAAATACGAATGCATTTTCAATTACAAAATGTGTACAAAAAAGGCTCAGTTGGATGTATGGAACGGAGCTTAATAGCAATTTCCACACACAATAAACCCTAAATGAACGTCGCTTAGCGCTGGGCTTTTCAGTAGCAAAGAGGCGAGTGACACATTACAGATCATTGTGCGCCACTAGAACGGAAACAACATGGCGGAAACACCAGAGGCCGGACTCTCCCATAGTTTCTATACGGGTTTTATAGGGGCTGGGGATCAGAGTGCGCCGGGCCCCTCTGAAGATTTTTACACCACTGCCTTCCAGATACAATTTGGATTATTAATTAAACCAAATTAAAGGGATACTGTCATGGGAAAACATTATTTTTTTTTTTCCAAAATGAATCAGTTACTAGTGCTGCTCCGGCAGAATTCTGCACTGAAATCCATTTCTCAAAAGTGCAAACAGATTTTTTTATATTCAATTTTGAAATCTGACATGGGGCTAGACATATTGTCAATTTCCCAGCTGCCCCCGGTCATGTGACTTGTGCTCTGATAAACTTCAATCACTCTTTACTGCTGTACTGCAAGTTGGAGTGATATCACCCCCTCCCTTTCCCCCCCCCAGCAGCCTAACAAAAGAACAATGGGAAGGTAACCAGATAACAGCTCCCTAACACAAGATAACAGCTGCCTGGTAGATCTAAGAACAACACTCAATAGTAAAAACCAGGTCCCACTGAGACACATTCAGTTACATTGAGAAGGAAAAACAGAAGCCTACCAGAAAGCATTTCTCTCCTAAAGTGCAGGCACAAGTCACATGACTTGGGGCAGCTGGGAAATTGACAAAATGTCTAGCCCCATGTCAGATTTCAAAATTGAATATAAAAAAATCTGTTTACTCTTTTGAGAAATGGATTTCAGTGCAGAATTCTGCTGGAGCAGCACTATTAACTGATGCATTTTGAAAAAAAAAAAAAACATGTTTACCAATGACAGGATCCCTTTAAGTCCAGTTGAAGCCAAGCAGCTTGTACAGAAGACTTCATTTTGGCGGAAAAGGAAGGGAAGTGGGTGGAGGCTGGGTCGGAAGTGGGCTGGAGGGTTGAGAAGATGTGGATCGGAGTGCGCCGGGCCCCTCTGAAGATTTTTATAACACTGGCTTCCAGGTACAATTTGGAGCATTAATTAAACCACACTAAGTCCAGTAGAAGCCAAACAGCTTGTATAGAAGACTCCATTATGGCGGAGAAGGAAGGGAAGTGGGTGGAGTCAGTGCAGGAAGTGGAGCATTAATTAGACCACACTAAGTCCAGTAGAAGCCAAGCAGCTTGTACAGAAGACTCCATTATGGCGGAAAAGGAAGGGAAGTGGGTGGAGTCAGTGCAGGAAGTGGGCAGGGTGGGGTGACGGGAGGATGGGGATCGCAGTGTGGCTGGCCCATGTGATGACTTTTTTGCAGGGGGGACACACTAGTTACGCTACTGTCTTCCAGATACAATTTGGAGCAGTAATTAAACCACATTAATTCCAGTAGAAGCCAAGCAGCTTGTACAGAAGACTCCATTCTGGTGGACAAGGAAGGGGCTATTCCATTCTTATAAAGAGACTTTAGCAGCAGCGCTTGTGTTTCTGTCTCAGGTCAAGGCCACTCTCCCCACAGGGAATTGGAGTGCTATTAGCCCCAGCACGAGACGCCTTTATCTCGCAGGAGACTGCGTTACAAATACACGGGGGCAGCAGAGGTGCTTCTATGTCAGAGGAAACATTGGGCTCATCTGTTAAGACATAGGCCAAGCTCTGACCGGCCTCATTAGTGCAGATCGGGCTAAACCACAGGGCATAAGCCACAATGGCTCGCACAGAGGCTCAATATCCTGTTGGAGGCTTTTTTTTTACATTCTACAAAATATTTATCTGCAAGTCAACCCCAAAAATCAGCTAAAAGAAAGCAACTTCCCAGTGCTTTTAAAGTTATTTGTAAAAACAATTGCTATTGAGAGCAGCATTTGCTTAACTCCTTTTTAAACAATGTTGCACAAGTCTCAGTTCCCCAGCAAAGCCAGGTCTTTTCTTACATTGCATCAACAGTCTGAACCAGCAGTGCTGGAAATAGAAATGGACAAAGGCGGCTTTCAATAGCGAGATATATATATATATACACACACACACACAAATAACTTCCAAACCACAGACACATTGTAATGAATGTATATCGCAAAGTTGCTCAGAATGAGGTTTTCTTTTATTAATATTTGGGTTGACATTCCCTTTAGCATCAGCTACCAAAGTAACATCTGAAATAAGAAAAAATGATATAAACACATACAGCTAACGTCACTGTAGGGGCAAATACATGGCAGTTGTATACAGGTATCTCCTAACTGTCAACCATAGCTGAGCTGCTCCAATGCTAACCCACCTGCAACCTAACCCAGTAATCCTCCGTCATTTTTAAAGGGGTGGTTCAAATTCAAGTTAACTTTTAGTGTGTTATAGATTGGGCAATTCTAAGTATAGAATATAGTTTTTGAATTATTTGTGTTCTTCTTCTGACTCTAGAGGCTAAATCAGTGGTTCCCAATCTGTGGGCTTGGATCACCAATAAGGGCTCAAAGTAGAGTCCTGCGCGGGTCCATTTTTTGGAACCTGACCCGTACCGGCAATCTGCAACCCGGACCCGCAACCCGCTTGGATCCGCTACCCGACCTGCAAGTACCTTATCCGCAACCCAGACCCGCTGACCTTCAAGAATCAGGAAGTGCTGTCATTGTAAACCGGAAGTGACATCATCGGAAGTAGACGTGACCAGGGGAGAAAAAGGAGTAAAAAAGGAAGTGCTGTCATTGTAAACTGGAAGTGACATCATCGGAAGTAGACGTGACCAGGGGGGGAAAAGGAGTAAAAAAGGAAGTGCTGTCATTGTACACCGGAAGTGACATCATCGGAAGTAGACGTGACCAGGGGAGAAAAAGGAGTAAAAAAGGAAGTGCTGTCATTGTAAACTGGAAGTGACATCATCGGAAGTAGACGTGACCAGGGGGGGAAAAGGAGTAAAAAAGGAAGTGCTGTCATTGTACACCGGAAGTGACATCATCGGAAGTAGACGTGACCAGGGGAGAAAAAGGAGTAAAAAAGGAAGTGCTGTCATTGTAAACTGGAAGTGACATCATCGGAAGTAGACGTGACCAGGGGGGGGAAAGGAGTAAAAAAGGAAATGCTGTCATTGTACACCGGAAGTGACATCATCGGAAGTAGACGTGACCAGGGGGAAAAAGGAGTAAAAAAGGAAGTGCTGTCATTGTAAACGGAAGCGAAATCATTGGAAGTAGGCGTGATCAGAAAAAAGGAGTTAAAATCGCTATTGAGAAGACCCGTGACCCGCAAAACAGCCGACCCGCACCCCGACATTCCACCCACAACCCGCAGATTTTTGCAGGTACCCTCAGATCCCCGACCCCCTGCAGGACTCTAGCTCAAAGCCTTGGTTGCGTGAAGCCAGAAAAAATAAGACATTTCTAGACATTTGTGCAAGAGCATATTAGGGGTTAAACAGGGCAAAACTTGGAGTCAACACTCCTCTGATGCCTCAGATACTCTCACACGTTTTCATATGTCTGTGAGCTAAGGGTGGCCCTGGAGAAACGTTGGGACTGACCCGGATACATCCCGTGACCATTGGGCCAAACGATGAACTTAATTTTTAATAAATGAAGATCTTAACAATGAAAACGCTGTTTCAAGCATTTTTTGGCACTCACATAGTGAAAGAATAAAGCAAAATCAAAATCCTACACAATCGTATGTTCCAGCATGGAAAGGATCCAACCCAATAACCAGCCTTCTGTCTGCGCATCGTTCCAAAATCTGTTTTATTTCTACATAGACATAAAAGCGCCCGGGACTTGAAGTGCCTGAGAAACAGATTAAACAGCATCAAACTGGGCTGTCAAGGCAAACTCTATGGATTATTAAACATTTCTTTTCTCAAAAGCCCTTTGCTATTGAGGACAAAAAGCAGCGATTAGCCCTTTCCAAACATACACCCTTTAATCTCCCCATACAGGTGGCTCAGGCAATAGATACACTGTCACGTCTGTTATATTGTATCCAAATGTATAAATACAAATATACAGAGAAGGAATGTTCTGGGCTCACAATAAGCTATACCCTCATATTGTACTGTCTAAGGGAATCAATATGGCACCTCCTCCCATATGTATAAATACAAATATACAGAGAAGGAATGTTCTGGGCACACAATAAGCTATACCCTCATACTGTACTGTCTAAGGGAATCAATATGGCACCTCCTCCTCCCATATGTATAAATACAAATATACAGAGAAGGAATGTTCTGGCCACACAATAAGCTATACCCTCATACTGTACTGTCTAAGGGAATCAATATGGCACCTCCTCCTCCCATATGTATAAATACAAATATACAGAGAAGGAATGTTCTGGCCACACAATAAGCTATACCCTCATACTGTACTGTCTAAGGGAATCAATATGGCACCTCCTCCCATATGTATAAATACAAATATACAGAGAAGGAATGTTCTGGGCACACAATAAGCTATACCCTCATACTGTACTGTCTAAGGGAATCAATATGGCACCTCCCTCATCCCATATGTATAAATACAAATATACAGAGAAGGAATGTTCTGGGCACACAATAAGCTATACCCTCATACTGTACTGTCTAAGGGAATCAATATGGCACCTCCCTCCTCCCATATGTATAAATACAAATATACAGAGAAGGAATGTTCTGGGCACACAATAAGCTATACCCTCATACTGTACTGTCTAAGGGAATCAATATGGCACCTCCCTCCTCCCATATGTATAAATACCAATATACAGAGAAGGAATGTTCTGGGCACACAATAAGCTATACCCTCATACTGTACTGTCTAAGGGAATCAATATGGCACCTCCTTCCATATGTATAAATACAAATATACAGAGAAGGAATGTTCTGGGCACACAATAAGCTATACCCTCATACTGTACTGTCTAAGGGAATCAATATGGCACCTCCTCCCATATGTATGAATACAAATATACAGAGAAGGAATGATCTGGGCACACAATAAGCTATACCCTCATACTGTACTGTCTAAGGGAATCAATATGGCACCTCCTCCCATATGTATAAATACAAATATACAGAGAAGGAATGTTCTGGGCACACAATAAGCTATACCCTCATACTGTACTGTCTAAGGGAATCAATATGGCACCTCCTCCTCCCATATGTATAAATACAAATATACAGAGAAGGAATGTTCTGGGCACACAATAAGCTATACCCTCATACTGTACTGTCTAAGGGAATCAATATGGCACCTCCCTCCTCCCATATGTATAAATACAAATATACAGAGAAGGAATGTTCTGGGCACACAATAAGCTATACCCTCATACTGTACTGTCTAAGGGAATCAATATGGCACCTCCCTCCTCCCATATGTATAAATACAAATATACAGAGAAGGAATGTTCTGGGCACACAATAAGCTATACCCTCATACTGTACTGTCTAAGGGAATCAATATGGCACCTCCCTCCTCCCATATGTATAAATACCAATATACAGAGAAGGAATGTTCTGGGCACACAATAAGCTATACCCTCATACTGTACTGTCTAAGGGAATCAACATGGCACCTCCTCCCATATGTATGAATACAAATATACAGAGAAGGAATGATCTGGGCACACAATAAGCTATACCCTCATACTGTACTGTCTAAGGGAATCAATATGGCACCTCCTCCCATATGTATAAATACAAATATACAGAGAAGGAATGTTCTGGGCACACAATAAGCTATACCCTCATACTGTACTGTCTAAGGGAATCAATATGGCACCTCCTCCTCCCATATGTATAAATACAAATATACAGAGAAGGAATGTTCTGGGCACACAATAAGCTATACCCTCATACTGTACTGTCTAAGGGAATCAATATGGCACCTCCCTCCTCCCATATGTATAAATACAAATAAGCAGAGAATGTTCTAAGCACAAGATAGAGGTAAATTATAAAAGCAAATATTATTCAAAACAGAGTAGATTTTCGAAGTGGAATAGATATAAGATGGGGTATGTACATAATAACTGTGCCAATTTAAGCCCACTGTGAGAGTACCTAAAGATTTAATGTATGTGCAGTAGTACAGAATAATCACTTTCCCCCATCAAAGCTGAGGCTTGGCGGTCAGTGCACCCCTTTCCCGGGTGAGTGCCATTGGGAACAAAGAGTTGGCACCCAAATTATCAAGGTATGGGACCGGTTATCCAGAATTCTCGGGACCTGGGGCTTTCCAGATAATGGATCTTTTCATAATTTGTACGGATGCACCGAATCCAGGATTCGGGCCTTTTCAGCATCCAAAATAGTGGATTCCGTGCATCCCTAATAATTTGGATCTTTATACCTTAAGTCTACTAGAAAACCATGTAAACATGAAATAAACCCATTAGGCTGGTTTTGCCTCCAATAAGGATTAATTATATCTTAGTTGGGATCAAGTACAAGCGACTGTTTTATTATTACACAGAAAGAGGAAATCATTTTTAGAAATTTGGATAAAAGTGAGTATATAGGAGTCAGCCTTTCTGCAATTCGGAGCTTTCTGGATAACAGATAATGGATCCCATACCTGTATATATATATATATATATATATATATATATATATATATATATATATATATATATATATATATATATATATGTATAATATATATCCTTAAGTATTCAGACATTTATGGCCAAAAATAACCAGAGACTCTGTTTAAAAGGACCTGTTCTTAGGCTGGAACACTCATCTCGGAGTATCCCAACTGAACCCATCTGGGGTGAACTGGGTCCCTAAAAGTGAGCGAGGCCGGAGAGAGAGAGGAGAGAGAGAGGAAAGAGAAAGAGAGAACACCCCTGCTTTGGGAATGGGACAGGCAGGTGGACCCCCAATTTATGCCATTTAGCGTATCTTGTTGACAGTGTCCCGTCCCTAACTGTGAGCGAGGCCGGAGAGAGAGAGGATAGAGAGAGAGAGAGAGAGAGAGAGAGAGAGAGAAGAGAAAGAGAAAGAGAAAGAGAGAGAGAGAGAGAGAGAGAGAACAGCCCTGCTTTGGGAATGGGACAGGCAGGTGGACCCCCATTTTTGCCATTTAGCGTATCTTGTTGACAGTGTCCCTTTAATGGTATCAAAGTGGAAGATAACGCCCAATTAAAGAGAAGGTGCATTTTCTCTAATATTAAAAAGGTATTTATTGTCTTAAATTGCTGTTTTGGTTTTAACAAATAATTCTAAGTCTATGACAGGGCCGATTGATATGTCAGCAGAAGAGTGCTTAATAGTCAGGTGTGAGACGTGCAATTACCCGGACTTATTCCCGATAAACAAGCACAAAATCCATAGCCAGACCCCCAAAAGTCTTCCCCCTTCCCACCACGTTCCACCTTGTATCGGTTTTGTTCGGGAACATGACGCTTTGTTTGTCTCGTCTGTCATTTGGTAAATTGTTAATTTTTGTTTGCGAGGGAATCAATGCAAAGTGGCTGCAAGTTGAAATAAATCAGCGTATGGGGTGGGCTGCCCGTTTCTATAACGGCTATTGACTTGCATTTAATAGGACAAGGACTCTCAGCTTTGCAGAAAACATCAACCTTTTTTTTTTTTTGACATTGTTGTTTGAAAAACCAGATACAGGAGGCGTGAAAATAGTTATTTTTCTTAACAAAGGTGAAAGAAATGAATGTACTATAATGCTCCTTAATGGGGTGGCTCAACTTTCCAGTTGGTTTCACCAGAAATAAAGACTTTTCCCAATTACTTTCTATTTTCTATGTGCGACCGTTTTGCTAATATTGAAGTGCAAGTCTAATTTTTCACCTTTCTAGAGCAGCTCCTGGGAGGGGGGTCGCCGACCCTGTAAATTGTTCTAAATTGATTCATTCAGTGGTTACATTTTTTTATGTTTGTCACTGCTGAGTGAGTTCTATTAAAGGCAACTGTTAGAATTGATACATTTAGTCGATACATTTCTTATGTTTGTCCCTACTGAGCTGTTAGAATTGATACAATAGTTGCTGATACTCCAGAGATGCTGCTCAGAAATGTATCAACTAATTGTTGCAAAATTGTAACAATTTAGTGTTTAGATTTTAGAGAGTTCGATTTTGGAAAAACTGTAAAAAATGGAAAGTAATTGGAAAAAAAGTCTTTATTTCTGGGGAACAATCTGATAACAACTCAACTGTGTTTGGAAGGTGAACCACCCCTTTAAGTTAACTGTTATGTTTTTAGAACGTCCAGTAGATGAATTCTAAACGTGATATTAACACTAGGGGGCCGATTCACTAAGGGTCGAATTTTGAAGTAAAAAATACTTCGAAATTCGACCCTCGAATTGAAATCCTTCGACTTCGAATATCGAAGTCGAAGGATTTAGCGCTAAATGTTCGTTCGATCGATCGAAGGATTTTTCGTTCGATAGAACGATTAAATCCTTCGAATCGAACAAGGATTTTAATCCAACGATCGAAGGAAAATCCTTCGATCAAAAAAACTCAGGCAAGCCTATGGGGACCTTCCCCATAGGCTAACATTGACTTCGGTAGGTTTTATCTGCCGAAGTAGGGGGTCGAAGTTTTTTTTAAAGGGAAAGTACTTCGACTATCGAATGGTCGAACGATTTTTAGTTCGAATCGTTCGAATCGAAGTCGAAGGTCGTAGTCGAAGGTCGAAGTAGCCCATTCGATGGTCGAAGTACCCAAAAAATACTTCGAAATTCGAAGTATTTTTCATTCGAATCCTTCACTCGAGCTTAGTGACAAGCCCACATGGATTTAAAAACCTGCAATGCAACAGTAGAAACCAGCTAATTAAAGGAAAAGGAAAGGTTAAAATTAAGAGGCTTATCAGAAAGGTCTATATAAATACACCAGTAAACCCTCAAAGTAATGTTGCTCTGAGTCCTCTGTATTTCTTTCCTTCTATTGTGTACTCATGGGCTTTTGTATCAGACTTCCTGTTTTCAGCTTAAACCTCCAGGGCTAGGGCTTGAGCATGCTCAGTTTGTTCCTCTCCCCCCCTCCCTTCTCTGCTGTAATCTGAGCCCAGAGCTATAAGTGAGCAGGAAGTGATGTCACCCCAAGCTAATATGGCAGCTGCTATCCTAAACAAACAGAGATCTTCTAGAGCTTTTTACTCAGGTATGTAAAAACATTCTACAGAATAAATATAGTGTTATAGCTTGCACTATTGCGGCTAATGTATTGGCAATAAAATGCTTCTGTAGCTTTCCTTCTCCTTTAAGGGGGTGGTTTAGCTAGATTTTAACGAATGCCTAATTCTAAGCAACCTTTCAATTAGGGACGCACCAAATCCACTATTTTGGATTCGGCCGAACCCAGAATCCTTTGCGAAAGATTCAGCAGAATACCGAACTGAATCTGCATATGTAAATTAGGGGTGGGAAGGGGAAAACATTTTTTACTTCCTCGTTTTGTGACAAAAAGTCGTGCATTTCCCTCCCCACCCCTAATTTGCATATCGATTTGGTTCGGCTGGGCAGAAGGATTCGGCAGAATCCTGCTGAAAAAGGCCAAATCCTGAACCGAATCCTGGAATCAGTGTATCCCTACTTTCAATTGGTCTTCATTTTTTTTCTTTTTTATAGTTTTTGAATTACAGGTATGGGACCTGTTATCCAGAATGCTCAGGACATAGGGTTCTCTAGATAAGTGGTAATTTGGATCTTCATACCTTAAGACTACTAGAAAATAATTTAAATACGAAATAAACCCAATAGTCTGGTTTTGCTTCCAATAAGGATTAATTATATCTTAGTTGGGATCAAGTACAAGCGACTGTTTTATTATTAGACAGAAAAAATCATTTTTAAGAATTTGAATTATTTCATTAAAATGGAGTCTATGGGAGACGGGCTTTCTGTAATTCTGAGCTTTCTGGATAATGGCAGAGACACACGCTCAGATTTGGGGAGATTAGACGCCCATCGACAAATCTCCTCTTCTTCGGGGCGACTAATCTCCCTGAACTGCCTCCCGCCGGCTAAAATGGAAATCACCGGCAGGATGGCAATCATTGCGATTCGTTTTCCGAAGTTGCCTCACGAGGAAACTTGGGGGACTTCGGAAAACGAAGCGATGCAAGTGCCATTCCCGCCGGCGATTTATATTCTAGCCAGCGGGAGGCAGTTCGGGGAGATGAGTCGCCCCGAAGAAGAGGCGATTTATCGCTGGACGACTAATCTCCCCGAATATACGGGTTTCCATATAACGAATTCCATACCTGTATTTGCCTTCTTCTTCTGACTCTTTCCAGCGTTCCAATGGGGTCACAGACCCCATCCAATCACATGTTCTGTAAGGCTAGAATTTATTGTTACAGCTCCTTTTATTACTCATCTTTCTATTCAGGCCTCTCCTATTCATATTCTAGTCTCAACAAGTGCATGGTTGCTTAGTTAATTTGGACCCTAGCAACCAGATTGCTGAAGCTGCTGAATAAAAAGTTAAATAACTCAAAAACCACAAATAACAAAAAATGGTCTCAGAATACATACTTAAAGTTAACTCAAAGTTGAACAGACCTGATGGAGGACTGACCTCTGCTACATTGTTTCAGGAATCAGAACCAGCAGTGAGCAGAAAGTGGCACACGAATAGTGCAAATCACTTTACACCTGTGTAATGAGTATCTATTGGGAAGCTGCTCAGAACAAAATGAATATTTGGGTGGAGTTCCCCTTTAATTTGCGGTACCGGTGGGAAGGTGTAACGTAGAAAGGTGTCCAACAATACATGAAATAATGACTGTCTGCAAGAGATAAATGTAACTCCAGGAGTTCTGCGGTGTTAAACTGACAAAAGGTCACATATAAATGTGTCTGCGAATACTGCGGCGACTGTTTCCTCGCTTTGTGCACAACAGAAAAAGTCATGCTTTTCACTCGCATATCTTCCCCGCTCAATGGACAACTCGTCACAATTGTGTAGTTCACGGCTGACATATTGGAGTTATTATCACTTTGTCATCTTCATCCCCCCCGTCTGAAATCGATTTCCGCCTCGACAGCAGACGGCAATAAAATAAAGTGCGGGATTTCATTGGATTCGGGGTGGTTTGCTCACAGAGAGAGCGCGTTGTCACGATCCTCGGCCTCGGAGGGGAAATGTGACTTTGCAGAACGACACAGGAGGAAATATTGGTTTATTATGCAAGCGCCTTCCTGAGTTTAGCTGGAGACGGACAGCCAATGGGAAGTTCTGCAGTACAACTCCACGGCTATACAGGTAGAGCAGGGGTCCCCATCTTTTTTCTGCAATTTTTTTTGCAAGGACCAGGGGGGATCGGCGTTTAATTCGGCACGCCGCGTTAATTGTTTGGATGCCCACTCCAGGACTGTCCACGGGCCGGTAGTTGGGGACCCCTGAGGTAGAGGATCTATTAGGGTCAGGGCACATGCTCAGATTCGGGGAGAATAGTCGCCCGGCGTCAAATCTCCTCTTCTTCGGGCGACTAATCTCCCCGAACTGCCTCCAACCGGCTATAATGTAAATCGCCGGCCGGGTGGCACTTGGGAGAGCTTTGCTCACGAGGAAACTTCGGACGACTTTGGAAAACAAAGCGCTCCGAGTGCTATTTCGCTGGCAATTTACATTCTAGCTGGCGGGAGGCAGTTCGGGGAGATTATTCCCCCCAGAGATAAGGAGAATTGTCCCCGGACGACTAATCTCCCCGAATCTGAGCGTGTGCCTTGACCCTTATATGGACACCCAATAACCAGAAACCCAACAGACCAAAAGGCCCCCCAACATCTGCTGTGCCCTCCACGCTCATTCATTGCGCCCCAGCATGGAGTCTGCCCTAAAAGTAGCCCATACACAGGCTCAACACACAACAGGTGCAATAAGGGGCGCTTCACCAATGAGGTGAGTTGAGGCTGTCGCCTCACTAGGTACCAGGGGCGGCAAAATTGCTGCTCCTGGTGCTTTAAGAGACAAATTTCCGGTTCTCAAACTGGAAATTTGGCTCTTCTATTGCAGAGAGCGAAGTTAGGCTGTCTGCGCTAGCGCACTGGTCCTCTCTGCCGCCCTTGTGGACCCCCTCAGACGCAAAAATGTAAGCGCACGGGGGAGGGGGGGTTGCAACAACTGCTGCTGCCTCAGGCGGCGGAGGGGCCAGGATCACCCCTGGGTGCAATTTACATTTTTACAAAAAAAAACTCTGTATATACTCCTAACCCTCACATATGGTTTACTAGCTGTAACAAGTCACAATTATAGCTGATAGATGTCAAAGAAAAATGAAGAGTAAACAATTAGAACGATCGAAACCTCAACAGGTTCCTGATATAGGTAAGTAGGTATTTGTTACCTGTTAAAGGGGCGTTTAACTTTTAGTATGTTATAGAATGGCTAATTCGAAGCAACTTTCCCTTTATAATTTATAGCTTTTGAATGATTTGCCTTCTTCTTCTTCTGACTCTTTCCAGCTTTCAAAGGAGGGTCACTGACCCCATCTAAAACAAATGCTCTGTAAAGCTACAAATGTATTGTTTTATTGCGACTATTGAGACCTCTCCCTATTCATATGCCAGTCTCTTATTCAACTCAGTGCATGGTTGCTAAGTTAATTTGGGCCCTAGCAACCAGATTGCTGAAGCTGCAAACCGGAGAGCTGCAGAATAAAAAGCTAAATAATTCAAAAACAATAATAAAAGATTAAAACGAATTGCAAGAATATTCCTCTCCACATCCTACTAACAGTTAACAACCCCTTTAATATACACACATCCCAAAAACACCCAATAGTGTGTCTCTGGTAGAGACTAAAGCCCTGCTTATTAACCATGGGATGTTGCTGAACTACAGGTGTCAGAATTTATTAGTATGTGTATGTATATATATATATATCTCTCTCTTAGGGATGCAACAAATCCAGGATTTGTTTCGGGATTCGCCTGAATCCTTGTGCCTGGCCAAACCGAATTTGCATATGTAAATTAGGGCAGGAAGGGAACTCGTGACTTTTCTTCAGAAAACCAGGAATTAAAAAAAATGTTTCCCCACTTTTTCCTTTCCCGCTTCTAATTTGCATATGCAAATTTGGATTTGGATTCGGTTCAGCCGAATCTTTAACAAAGGATTCGGGGATTCGCTGGAATCCCAAATAGTGGATTTGGTGCATCCCTAGTATATCTAAGGACTAAAGCATTCTGGGACTTGCAGTCAAAACACGACAGAACCCAAAGTTCCAAAACAGGGGTAGTAGCAAGGCTACATTTCTATACATAGGACAGCAGCTTTCATGTGTCATAGGGCAGAGACATACACGAAGATTCGGGAAGATTTAGTCGCCTCTTCTTCGGGCGACTGATCTCACCGAACTGCTTCTCGCCGGCTAGAACCTAAATCTCTGCCGGGATGTCAGTCGTAACGCTTTGTTTTCCAAAGTTGCCTGAAGTTTCCTTGTGCTTCAATCGCTCCAAGTGCCATCGTACTGGCGATTTGGATTCTAGCCGGCGGGAAGGCTTTTCGGAGGGGGTATTGGTCGTCCGAAGAAGAGGCGATTTAAGTTGGCCATACACGGGCAGATAAAGCTGCCATACGGCCGAATGTTCAAATTACCCCCGATATAGCCATGCCGTTAGTGGCATATCGGGGAATGTCGCCAAACGAGCGAATCTTTGAGTCTATGGCCAGCTTTAATCTCCCCAAATGTTTGCGTGTGTCTCTGCCCTTATAGGAACAAAAAAATACCCCCGGCCCAATACTTGCAGCTAAATCCAGCAGCAAAGTCGAGGGGGGAGGAGCGGTTGCCCCTCACTTTCATGATTGATGCGTGTACAGACTGTGTACACACGTGTCCAATGGACGGACGTCGGATGTCTTTGGATGCTGGGAGTTGTAGTTCACTGGTAGCCAGATTGAAATAAAAACACTGCATTAAAGAAAATCTCCAACCAAACACAAAGTTGCATAGAATTCTATTCTGTATAATATGAATAAGTTATTTGCTTACCATGCTCCACAAAGACGTTACAGTGGGGTCCGGCATGTTTGGCTGAATCCTTCTTGCCTCCTCCTTTAATGAAGGGTAAGACCGGCAGGCTCGGCCTCCTCTGCTCCCCGAGCACTTTCCCAGGCTGCTGCCCCATAGGATGAACAGGACACTTGGCAAATAAAAATCGATATATTTCTAGATCAGCGGAGGAGGAGGTGGCCAAGTTGCCTAAACGGTTGCCTACGAGTCCACAGCGATGCAGCAGGGTTTAGAGGGGACAAAAGGGAAGGAAGAAGCTGTCATTTAGCAGAGAAGTCTCTTTGGTAGCCGGAAGCAGCGGTGCAGCCACAGAGGGTTTCTAAGCAGACGTAGAAGTCACTGGAGCGGTGTCACAGTCAGAACAAGCAGGTGCAGGATTCATGAGTCGCAACTGGGATTCAAGGGGAAATTGTTACAGCTATAAAATGTAGATATTGTGAGTGTCAGCTCTTGGGATGAAGGGACAGTATTAACAATTGAGCTGCAGGTAAATTGAAGGAGTTTAGTGTCACTAAGTCCTGCCTTCCCTTCCTTGGTCATCACCCAAAGCAGAAGCCACAGACAGCCCACAACAACAGGGAAGTGGCTCCTTTAAGAAGTTCAGGAAAGACAAGAAGCTGAAAGGAAGCGACAGTAGCGCTACTTCCTCTCTATTCCCCCCGCTCCGGCCTCGCATGTACAGCCCAGCGGAGGGGACAGGACGGAGCGGGTCCCCGCACACTTAGCGGCCAGGAGATCCAAACCTATCCTCCGCCATGATACACCCTGGCCGCCGCTCCTGCTGCCCTGGGAGACGCAGTGACGTACGTGTCGTCACTTCCGCCCCGCGCCTGCGTAGTCTCTCCCCAGAACCAAAGTAACAGGGAATCAGTATCCTGTGTGGTGAAAGTTTCTTCATGGAGCCTGAGGGCCCAGTTTATTCAATAAAACACAGAGTCCAATAAACACGTGTATTCCTCCTGGTTTCATTATAACAAACAAGGGGAAGTTGTGCTCAACTCCTGCTTTCATTTAATTCACATCATTATTGGTGGAATGTGACAAATAGCTGAGGGGCAGCTGTAACATGTCACAGACAAGACACTAGTTATTTGGGCTACTAGTAGGGTTGCCATCTTTTCTGGAAAAAATACCGGCCCTCCTCTGTATCTTTCTTTTTTCCCTATTAATAACATTGGGATCAGCCATCATTTTTACCTGCCAACTAGGTGGCAACTGTAACTGGTAGAGAGGCCTGAAATGTCAGCGATTGATTTGAATCCAAGTCCAGGGCTGCAGGAGCCTTTGGAGTCTGTGTATAACAGAAAGCCAGATAGATATTAAAGGAGAAGGAAAGGACTATTTAATTGAGGGTGCTGGAAGTTAGGCATCAACAAGTAGGGTTGCCACCCGGCCGGTATTTTACCAGCCTAGCCGGTAAAACACCTGTCAAGGCCGGGGCCGGTATTACAAATTTACCGGCAATGCAGTTGCCGGTAATTTGTAATACCCTTTAAAAAAAAATCCTTCGGCCTGCCCCCATTCGCGTAGAACTTACCTTTTTTGCAGTGTTCTTGACATCGCCGAGATGTTGCTCCGTCACATTTTGCGTCACGCTCCTTTTTGCGTCATGGACCACCTCCTTTTTGTACCTGCCCCTCACCGGCCAGTTATTTTTTCAGTAAAGGTGGCAACCCTATCCCCAAGCAATCGCATTTACTTACCTCACACCTAGCCGATATTTTACAGGCCTTGCCGGTAAAAATGATGGTTGATCCCAATGTTGTTAAAAGGGAAAAAAAAAAAATATATATATATTGGAAGGCCGGTGTTTTTCTGGAAAAGCACCTGCTTCCTTCTACTTCTTCTTTCTTCAAACTTCCCGGGGCAGACGCACGCACAGTAGAATGAAATGGCGACTTCTTCGCTAAAGTTCGGCTTTTCTCTCTACTGTGCTTACGCACCCACGTGAAGAAAAGAAGAAGCAGGAAGCTGATCACTCCATGGTGCTCACTGGATGAACCCCACGGCCGGGCTCCTATCAGCAGAAAACTGCACCAGCCCGGCCATTCCTTATCCTTTAAGGAAAGGGGGTATAGATATTAAGGAAAGGGGGTATAGATATTAAGGAATGGGGGTATAGATATTAAGGAAAGGGGAGTAGGGGGTATGGATATTAAAGGGGACCTATCACCAAAAAAAAATCCAAATCCTATTATATCACGTTAGTCAAGCAAAATTAACTAATTACATTTGAAAAGTACTTTTATTATACAGCCTTTTATATCTGGGTGCCAGGTCCACTTTAAGGAAAGGGGGTAACTATGAAGAAATAAAATAGGCCGTGGAGTTTCAAGGACACAAAGTACCAAACAAACTCGCTATAAAGCACCGTTCTATGGCAGTGTACAGCAGCCCATCTGACATTGACACGTGCGCAGATTTCCAGTCCAGACCTGGGGGGGCCATTTTGCATTGTAAGTGAAAAAGGAACAGAAACTGGTTCCGTCAAAAAACAAAAATTGAAGACCAATCGAAAAGTTGTTAAGAAATAGTCATTCTAGAACATGGTAAACAGTTTACTTAAAGGTGAACCACCTGTTTAAAGTCTTTAATTCAGTGGAGGCTCATTTATACTCTTACAATGTCCTTTTCCCCCTAGATCCACAGGGAGGAGATGGGAGTTCCATTTGGGGATTTGTTTCTTGCAGAGGCGCTTCATGGGCTCTTGGATTTTGCTTTCTCTGTATTATCCCTGGCACATTCCCCCACCCAGTGCCAAAAAAATTAATATTTGGACCTTGCTTTTGTATATGCCAAGCCTACAAACACACAAGGGCCTCAGTTACATTTTTGTAGCCTCAGAAATCATTAGCTGACCCTTAGTGATGTGGGGGCTGGGCCGATACCCGCAGGACACGCGGGTTCGGCCCGACCTCGCACCTCCCTTTCCGGGTCGCGGGTGGGTGCAGGCTTCTGACTGCTCTCCCCGCCCACCTTCCAAATGCTGGCTTCCAACTTGGGTTGAACTTTTATGGATCAGGACACACAGGCAGATTCGGGGAGATTAGTCGCCAGGCAGCAAATCTCCTCTTCTTCGTGGCGACTAATCTCCCCAAACTGCCTCTCCTGCCTTCCCGCCAGCTAGAATGTAAAATGCCAGCAGGATGGCACTCGGAGCGCTTCATTTTCTGAAGTTGCCTCACGAAAATGAAGCGCTCCGAGTGCCCTCCCCCAGGCGATTTACATTCTATCTGGTGGGAAGGCAGGAGAGGCAGTTCGGGGAGATTAGTCGTCACGAAGAAGAGGAGATTTGTCGCTGGGCTACTAAAAGCCTGACCCGCACATCATTACCTGACCCTTTAAGGGGCACTTCCTGATTCCGCTGGTTTCAGATAATTAAGAATAATTACATAGAATCTGAAATTATGCTGTGGGTCTTGAAATAATTACTCCTCTTAAAGTTAAGTTAATTTATTAGCACAGCCTGCACCTTTTCAACTGGCCTTTTTATCGTTTAATTATTTGCCTTCATTTTCTGCCTCTGTCCAGCTTTCAAATGGAGGTCGCTGACCCCGGCAGCTAAACAAGTGTGAGGCTACAATGTTATCGTTACATATTATTCATTATTTTTCTATTTAGGGCCTCTCTTTGCATCTTCCTAGCAACCAGGCAGTGGTTTGAACAAGAAACTGGGTTAATTGGTTCCTAGCCTCTGATACACAGACAGAAACAAATTCATAAACAGAAATGATCAAAACGGTGATTTACTAATACAAATGTAACTAAACACATAACAGAGATGTTTTGATACAAAAGGGACGTAGCCCTGTGCTGCATTCAGAATAAACCAGATGCAACTTTATTGCGTTTTTTTAAATTGTCCTTAAAGTAAAACTCTCCGCATCCACCAACAAAAAGCCATACGATCTTCATGGGAGGCCTCACTGATCGCATGCTTTCCTACAGACCATTGCATGAATTCAGCCAGTTAAGTTGCAGTATGATAAATCGATATTTAGCTGCCAATTTGACCCCTTCTATCACACACAGAGGCAGCCCACGATGCAGGATGTTTATTGGAGCAGAGAGGAAATAAACAGAGTACTTTATGGACTTGTCAAAGACTGAAGGTTCCCCCCTGGCAAGAATTAACCTTCCTGCTCCAGGAGGCGCTGTCGGGTTTCCATGACTATGTCTTCTATCACCTCCACTTTTAACAACTCTTTGATCTGAAACATGAAGAGGAAAGTGAGCTTGTTAAGGCACAACCTTTAATCCAACAAACACAGATACACACCAGCCCAGGGCTTTACTAACAGCTTCATACATAATTAATGACTATCCAAGCAGGAAAGGATCAATATGAGATAGACATTTGTAAAGGGCAGGACTGCTGCTTACAATGGGGATCAGATAGGATCTGTGCAGCCACTGGGACAGAATACTCTGTTATACAGATAGCTAGAATCTCAGCTGCCATAAAGCAGGACAGGACTGCTGGCTTTACAATGGGGATCAGACAGGATCTGTGCAGCCACTGGGACAGAATGTTCTGTTATACAGATAGCCTAGAATCTCAGCTGCCATAAAGCAGGACAGGACTGCTGCTTACAATGGGGATCAGATAGGATCTGTGCAGCCACTGGGACAGAATGTTCTGTTATACAGATAGCTAGAATCTCAGCTGCCATAAAGCAGGACAGGACTGCTGCTTACAATGGGGATCAGATAGGATCTGTGCAGCCACTGGAACAGAATGCTCTGTTATACAGATAGCTAGAATCTCAGCCATATTTTCCTACATATTAGTCTACAAAATATAAGACATTATCTTCAGGTATAAATAATAATGGAAATCATTTCAGAGATACACAAGAAAGAAGAAGTAGAATGACTCCCATTGCAGTGGAACAGCACAGCGGCACTTCTCCATCCTGCCAGCAGAGGGCAGTCGGGGGCTACATTACAGAATCCAGGCTAAGGGGTCCGTTTACTAAAGTGCGTTAAAAATATTCGCACAATATATAGACAGAATTTTCGCCAAATATGTTATCGCCAGTTTACTAACCTGCGGTAAATATAAAATTTGCGAATTTTCTTGCGCAAGAATAATTGTTCGCCAGTTATCGCATTTGCTGAAATAACGCTACGTACACATTAACGCATGGTTTACTAAACAGCGAAATGTTGCTAAAGACAAAATTAACGCCAGAATATTCGCAAACTTTTACCCGCCACCTATGAAGTGGCGTAAAAGTATTTTTTTCCGCCAGAAAATTCTCAAGGGGCAGGAAATATCCATAATACTGTTTTTTTTTACCCATCATTCTTGCTGACAGGAGACAGATCTGTAGCTATTGCTGACAGGATGTTTTGGCTTCTGCTTCTATCTGGTACAACAGCAGCAGTTTCAGCTCAGAGGTGTATTATTGGCAGTGGCATCACAGTCCAAAGATTCGTCAGCGTCTACACTTTTTGGTTTCATTGGGATTGGCTACATTAAACTGTGCATTTCTATGAAGCAAAGAGATTGACTGGTATCATTTCCTATGATTCTATTGGCAGAAGGGTTTATATGATGCAGACATGTTTGATTGGTGGTACTCTGGTGATGTTGTTGGATGGTATATCATCAGTCAATAAAGTTTATAAGTTTTGAAGATGCATTTCTGGCCATATAATTGTCACAGTAAAAATTTGCCATAATAACCGCCATAAAACAAGACTATTTTATAGCATAAATATTCGCAAAAACTTAATTTTTTCGCCAGAAAATTCGCAACTCGCTAAAATTACCGCTAACGTAAGCTGGTTCCTTAACGTAGTTACCGCAAGTGATCGCAATGACTTCTGAGCGCATCGCTGTTTAGTAAACTTAGTCGCTGCGAATATTCTGGCGTAAAAATATTCTCAGCGATAACATGCGGAAACTTAAAGTCAGATTTACCGCACTTTAGTAAACGGACCCCTAAGCCTTTATAATGACGCCAGTTAATTGGAAAGCAGTCAGAAAGCAATCAGCGGCAATATTTTCTCTTATTGAATTTCTTTACTATATGGCTTTTTGAGCAGGCAATTTCCACCCAACAATTTATAATTAGTCTCCAATTTCTCACGCGTGATAATGGCAGGCAGGTTATTGAGCTTTAATACACTGCCTGAGCACGGACATTAAAAGGGAAAGTAACCCTTTTTTTTTTTTTAACAAGTGGGTGTTTAATCAGCGTCTGTACTGAAAGTCTCCTCGACCTGGAACTGCTAAACCTAAACCTTCAGTGTCCTCCTGAATTGTGCTTAGTAACCAATGGCGACAGGTGGGTTTTGACCCAAAGCACAAAGGACAGGTTTGCACGGGTTTGGGTGCACTGTGATCCTTAAAGGGATAGTGTCATGGGAAAAACTGTTTTTTTTTTTTTTTTGTTTGTTTTTTAAAGGCATCAGTTAATAGTGCTGCTCCAACAGAATCTGCACTGAAATCCGTTTCTCAAAAGAGCAAACAGATTTTTTTATATTTAATTTTGAAATCTGACATGGGGCTAGACATATTGTCAGTTTCCCAGCTACCCCCAGTCATGTGATTTGTGCTCTGATAAACTTCAGTCTCTCTTTACTGCAAGTTGGAGCGATATCACCCCCTCCCTTTCCCCCCCAGCAGCCAAACATCAGAACAATGGGAAGGTAACCAGATAGCAGCTCCTGAACACAAGATAACAGCTGCCTGGTAGATCTAAGATCAGCACTCAATAGTAAAATCCAGGTCCCACTGAGACACATTCAGTTGCATTGATTAGGAGAAACATCAGCCTGCCATAACGCAGTTCCATTATGTAGTGCTGGCTCTTTCTGAAATCACATGACCAGGCAAAATGACCCGAGATGCACCTACACACCAATACATGCTCTGTGCTGCTGTCACTTACTGAACTTAGGGACCCACTCACAATATACAGTACACATAGAATAGAAATGTCACAATATAAGGCTGATTAGTCATTAATACAGATAATTACTACATGGCAGCACAGAAACCAGTGCAATTAGCATCAGAATTTAATAATCAGCAAACCTGTAGCATCAGCTTATATTACAGACCAACCTCGTTTTCTGCTGGATAATTAGTGACAACCCCTAATGAAAATGAGGTTGGACTGTAATATAAGCTGATGCTACAGGGCTGAAGATGGGGAGCTACTGGGGCATCTTTGGAGACACAGATCAGCAAACCTGTAGCATCAGCTTATATTACAGGGGAAGCTCATTTTCTGCTGGATAATTAGTGACGAGCCCTAAGCTCAGCTTCTCAACAGCCAATCAGAGCCCACTGAGCATGTGAGTGTCACAGACACTTTCCAAGATGGTGACCCCCTGTGACAAGTTTGAAGTCCTGGATCATTGCTGCTATTGACAAGCTCAAACTTGGGACACAGATCTTTACTGCTAAAGGGCTGTGGTTGCCTTGGGCTGGTACAGAAGCACAAAAAATAACATTTCTACCTACTTCTTTAGTTAAGCTTTAGTTCTCCTTTAAGGCCCGATACTTAGATATTCTTTAATTACAGACAAAAAAAGTGCTTCCCCTCGACTGAGAATGCACAAAAAGTGCTTCAGCCTCAATAACAGGCCTCTACTCTCTGTCAAACACTTGTCATTTCTCTCCCCTCCTTCTTTCTGCCCCCATAATTTGTTTCCTCCCCCTACTCAATACCCCACAGCAGCTGTGATTGGCCCAGGATCAAGTGGAGTTGGAACCATGTGACGATTGACTGCTGTTTGGATTGGGCAGTTCCATGTACTGGGCAAAGAAAGCTAAACTCGTTATTCTGGTGCTGAGCTGAAATTCAGAATAAGTGGATCTGATTGGCCGCTGTGCGAGTGCCAAAGCAGCAAGATGAGTTGATAGAGCGCCAGCTCCTCAGTAGCATGACTTGCAAATCTGTCACCAGGAAATGTGTTGTGGCATGAGCTGGCAGTTGCTGCTATAGAGAATGGGGCCCCTGCCAAGCCTTCCTACTAGCCAAAGGATACGCTGATCAGGTCTCCCTCCTGCAGGTAACTCCTCATGGCCAACTCGTCCTCGGCCGACCTCCTCCTCTGAAACAGAAACAGGGTGCGTGACTGAGGGGTGCACGAGAGAAGACGGGTGCCACGCTAAGCTCTAGGGAAGTCTCCAGGCTGTGTGACAACTGCTCAGGGCACCGTGAAATAATGCGACTGAGAATGGTTGGATGCTCTCATTACTGCACACAAGTCTCACAGACTGGATATAAGCTGCCGTACTGAACTACAACACTCACAATCCCACTGATAGAAGTAGAAGGCACAGGGATATTTTTAAAGTATGTCATTTTATCGGGCATCCCATTTATATAGTGTGAGGGGTAAGTGGGTGACAATCACCCCAATCATCTCCTTTGCACCTTCCTAGTCACTGTCCGGGTATTAAAGGTGCATTTGTCATGGAACAATGGAGTTTAGGGAGTCATAACCAACGGTAACAGTCCCCTAAGTTTGCTCATAGTCTGTACAGAGAGATCCTATAAAACTATGACAGCATAGGTATTCCTCTGTACTAAGCACAATTCAGCAGGAACAGTCCCTAAGTTTGCTCATAGTCTGTACAGAGAGATCCCATAAAACTATGGCAGCATAGGTATTCCTCTGTACTAAGCACAATTCAGCAGGAACAGTCCCTAAGTTTGCTCATAGTCTGTACAGAGAGATCCCATAAAACTATGGCAACATAGGTATTCCCCTGTACTGAAGCACAATTCAGCAGGAACAGTCCCTAAGTTTGCTCATAGTCTGTTACAGAGATATCCCATAAAACTATGGCAGCATAGGTATTTCCCCTGTACTAAGCACAATTCAGCAGGAACAGTCCCTAAGTTTGCTCATAGTCTGTACAGAGAGATCCTACTAAAACTATGACAGCATAGGTATTCCCTCTGTACTAAGCACAATTCAGCCAGGGAACAGTCCCCTAAGTTTGCTCATAGTCTGTACAGAGAGATCCCATAAAACTATGGCAACATAGGAATTCCCTGTACTAAGCACAATTCAGCAGGAACAGTCCCTAAGTTTGCTCATAGTCCTGTAACAGAGAGATCCATAAAACTATGGCAGCATAGGTATTCCCTGTACTAAGCAAATTCAGCAGGAACAGTCCCCTAAGTTTGCTCATAGTCTGTACAGAGAGATCCCATAAAACTATGGCAACATAGGTATTATTCCCTGTACTAAGCACAATTCAGCAGGAACAGTCCCCTAAGTTTGATAATATTCTGGACAAACATTGTAGGGTACATGATAGCATCTTCAGATTATTAATAACATTATCTTGTGTGCACCTATTCTGAGGGACAAATATAGAGCAGAGCCCTCCAAGGATTTTCTTTCACAGTGAATTAATTGCCTTATAATTCTATCATTAAAGTCACTACAGAAGAAAAGTGCAGAGCAGCTCTGACACAGAAAATACTGCGGGACAGCTAAAAAAAAAAGCACCACATTTAAACACAAATAATACAAATATACAGAGAAGGAATGTTCTGGGCACACAACAAGCTATACCTCAATACTGTACTGTCTAAGGGAATCAATATGTCACCCTGCCTCCCATATGTATAAATACAAATATACAGAGAAGGAATGTTCTGGGCACACAATAAGCTATACCCTCATAACTGTACTGTCTAAGGGAATCAATATGGCACGTCCTCCTCCCATATGTATAAATACAAATATACAGAGAAGGAATGTTCTGGGCACACAACAAGCTATAACCTTCATACTGTACTGTCTAAGGGAATCAATATGGCACCTCCTCCATATGTATAAATACAAATATACAGAGAAGGAATGTTCTGGGCACACAATAAGCTATACCCTCCATACTGTACTGTCTAAGGGAATCAATATGGCACCGTCCTCCCATATGTATAAATACAAATATACAGAGATGGAATGTTCTGGGCACACAATAAGCTATACCCTCATACTGTACTGTCATTGGGAATCAATATGGCACCCTCCTCCCATATGTATAAATACAAATATACAGAGAAGGAATGTTCTGGGCACACAATAAGCTATACCCTCATACTGTACTGTCTAAGGGAATCAATATGGCACCTCCTCCTCGCCATATGTATAAATACAATATACAGAGAAGGAATGTTCTGGGCACCACAATAAGCTATACCTCATACTGTCTGTCATTGGGAATCAATATGGCACCTCCTCCCATATGTATAAATACAAATATAAAGAGAAGGAATGTTCTGGGCACACAAATAAGCTATACCCTCATACTGTACTGTCTAAGGGAATCCAATATGGCACCTCCTACCATATGTATAAATACAATATACAGAGAAGGAATGTTCTGGGCACACAATAAGCTATACCCTCATACTGTACTGTCTAAGGGAATCAATATGGCACCTCCTCCCTCCCATATGTATAAATACAAATATACAGAGAAGGAATGTTTCTGGGCACACAATAAAGCTATACCCTCATACTGTACTGTCTAAGGAATCAATATGGCACCTCCTCCTCCCATATGTATAAATACAAATATACAGAGAAGGAATGTTCTGGGCACACAATAAGCTATACCCTCATACTGTACTGTCTAAGGGAATCAATATGGCACCTCCTACCATATGTATAAATACAAATATACAGAGAAGGAATGTTCTGGGCACACAATAAGCTATACCCTCATACTGTACTGTCTAAGGGAATCAATATGGAAGCATGATTTAAAGCAACAAAGAGAAGAGAGCACATTAATAAACCCATCAGACTCTTTATACTCACCAGTTTGCCACCAGGAAGATTAACAGCAGAAAGTAGTAACACAGAGTCCAAACGACTATTAGTTTCCACCTTCCATCTCTTCTGTTGCACCTGGAAAGACAAAGGGCTTAATACACAGCCAATAAACGTTATACACTCAGGGACTATGAGTCACAGACACTGATGAGAATCCGACGCATGTATTAACATTTCCAGCATAAGCTCCACCCCCGAGGAGCTAAATTAGCACATTTTTGGCACTGGTCTCATCCTCGTCACAATCAACTATATTCTATATTTTTTTTTTTTTCTCAATATTTTTATTTTGTTTTACAAAGAAAAAGAAACAGAGACAAATCAAATTACAGCCATTACACCTATTTTCCATGAAAAATCTTACAGAAAGTAATGCATTGCATGTAAAAACAGCTTCTATAATGCAAAGATACAGATTACAATTATTGGCAGTCAACAATGAGGAAATAGGACACCAACCTTAGTTAGACAGGAAAGAATAGACAGAAGTGGTAAAACAGAAACCAAAGAACGTATCCATAGGGGGTGCATATTCAGTGAGAATATGATCACATAAGAATATAGGTGTGTCTTGGGGAAAAAAGGCAAATGGCAAATCTAGGGTACAAGCCACCTAACGTACCCATAGCTAACCTAGTGCTGATAGCCCTCTATATTGAACCCAGGGGACCCAGAGCTTGTGAAAAGAGCGCAAGTCACCCCTGGCAAGTGAGGAAAGCCTTTCCATAGACATATAGTTTACTAGTCTGTGTTTCACCTCCTGTAAATTTAAAGAGTTGGTTTTCCAAGCCTTGGCAATAGTCTGTTTGGCCGCCGTAAATTCTATATTTTTTTTTAATCCCTTCTCTTTCAATATCCCCCCATCCTTTTCTGATGACATTATGAAATGACCTGCTGCAATAATTTTTCTTTCTGAGATGAGGCAACAACCTCAATGGGTAACAGTCACCCTGCTATAGTTCCAGGGGTACCCAGGGCACAAATAAACACTCACCCCAAATCTCCCCTAACTGACCTTCAGACTGGGCCCCCTTAGCTCATAACAAGGTTACAGCTATATAGAAACATTGGGGTAACAGTGCACCCTGCTATAGTTCCAGGGGTACCCAGGGCACAAATAAGCAACTGCACCCCAAATCTCACCCTAACTGACCTTCAGACTGGGCCCCTTAGCTCATAACAAGGTTACAGATATATAGAAACATTGGGGTAACAGTCACCCCTGCTATAGTTCAGGGGTACCAGGGTACAAATAAGCACTCACACCAAATCTCCCCCTAACTGACCTTCAGACTAGGCCCCTTAGCTCATAAACAAGGTTACAGATATATATGAAACATTGGGGTAACAGTCACCCTGCTATAGTTCCAGGGTAGCCCCAGGTACAAATAAGCACTCACCCCAAATCTCCCCTACTGGGCCTTCAGACTGGGGCCCCCTTAGCTCATAACAAGGTTACAGATATATAGAAACATTGGGGTAACAGTCACCCTGCTATAGTTCCAGGGGTACCCAGGGCACAAATAAGCACTCACTCCAAATCTCCCCTAACTGACCTTCAGACTGGGCCCCCTTAGCTCATAACAAGGTTACAGATATATAGAAACATTGGGGGTGTCACCCTGCTATAGGTTCCAGGGGTACCCAGGGTACAAATATACACTCACCCCAAATCTCCCCCTAACTGACTTTCAGACTGGGCCCCCTTAGCTCATAACAAGGTTACAGATATATAGAAACATTTGGGGTAACAGTCACCCTGCTATAGTTCCAGGGGTACCCAGGGCACAAATAAGCACTCACCCCAAATCTCACCCTAACTGACCTTCAGACTGGGCCCCTTAGCTCATAACAAGGTTCACAGATATATAGAAACATTGGGTAACAGTCACCCTGCTATAGTTCCAGGGTACCAAGGGTACAAATAAGCACTCACCCCAAATCTCCCCCTAACTGACCTTCAGACTAGGCCCCTTAGCTCATAACAAGGTTACAGATATATAGAAACATTGGGGTAACAGTCACCCCATGCTATAGTTCCAGGGGTACCCAGGGTACAAATAAGCACTCACCCAAATCTCCCCCTAACTGGCCTTCAGACTGGGCCCCCTTAGCTCATAACAAGGTTACAGATATATAGAAACATTGGGGAACAGTCACCCTGCTATAGTTCCAGGGTACCCAGGGCACAAATAAGCACTCACTCCAAATCTCCCCCTAACTGACCTTCAGACTGGGCCCCCTTAGCTCATAACAAGGTTACAGATATATAGAAACATGGGGTGTCACCCTGCTATAGTTCCAGGGGTACCCAGGGTACAAATATACACCACCCAAATCTCCCCTAACTGACTTCAGACTGGGCCCCCTTAGCTCATAACAAGGTTACAGATATATAGAAACATTGGGGTAACAGTCACGCCTACCTATAGTTCCAGGGGTACCCAGGGCACAAATAAGCACTCACCCCAAATCTCCCCCTAACTGGTCTCAGACTGGGCCCCTTAGCTCATAACAAGGTTACAGATATTAGAAACATTGGGGTGTCACCCTGCTATAGTTCCAGGGGTACCCAGGGTACAAATAATCACTCACCCCAAATCTCTCATCTTTAAATGAACATTTCATATGACAATTATATACCTATAGTTTGAAATGTGCTCTTTTTTATGATTTTCATAATGATTCAGCTTTTTGTTCAGCTTCTATCTGGTTGCTAAGGTGTAATTGACCCTAGCAACAATGCAGTAGTATGGATGACAGCCTGAAGGCTACAGTACTAGTAATAAACTGACAGTAGAACTATCCCTCTCATTCACTCCCTGTCTCTTTCTCTCAGTCCCGTGTCCGTGTGAGTCCAGTAGAAGTAGTAGAAGTACAGAGAGTTACAGCCCTAGAGCAGCACGTGGTACACTTTGTCTCCATCTCATGAATCCCGTGTCGGTGGTGATGGTGTCCCCGGGGGTCACTAGATGGAGGCCGCTCTGTGATCCCAACTCTTGATTAAATCGCGTTTGTGCCACCTTACTTCCACCGCCATCCTGATACCTCCAGCCTGCACTAATCACAACATGGGCGCCGCCATACTTGTCCTGGCGGATATCCACCGCCCGCCATGTTGGTTGAGGCAGATTAGGAGCTAAACAAAGTAAATACAGCATAGAACGTTTTTCATGGTCTCCGTGCGCCATCTAGTGGTAGTTACTGCAACCCCTGGAACATCTAATAAACAAATGCTCTGTAAGACTTCATGTTTATTCTTATATGTACTTTTTATTACTCTCCCCTCTCCTATTCATTTTCCAGTCTCTTATTCAAATCAATGCATGGTTGCTAGGGGAATTTGGATCCTAGCAACCAGACTGCTGAAATGGGAGAACTACTGAATACAAAGCGAAATAACTCAAAAACATCAAATAATAAAAAATAAAAAACAATTGCAAATTGTCTCAGAATATCACTATCTACATCATACTAAAAGATCATTTAGATGTGAACAGAACAACCCCCTTAAAAAAGGAGCAAAATGGGTTGGTTTCTCTGGTTTATTTATATTTCTATCCCTGCCGTATCCAAGTCCTCTCTAAAGCCCTCTCCATCCTTAACTGGTTGGTATAATGAATAACCGTAGCAACAAGGCAGAATTGGTGACACAGGCAGGGGTGTAACACACTAGTAGCAGACCCTGCAGTATAGAGGGACACGTAAGGTTCCAATTAATTCTATATATAACTTACCAATGTTCTGGGATACTAAAGTGAATTTGCTGTGGGGCCCAGTAACATCCAGTTACACCACTGGGCACAGGGTGACTGGTTACAACTTGCGCTTCTCCTCATTTTGCCGAATTGCAACGTCAGCAGTTTGAGCCACAGACAGAAAAGGTAATGGGAGGTAGGAGATCATTTTGGAACTACGATTCGGTTTCTTTGGACCTGGGCAAATTAGTTTGGAAGTCGGTCTCCCACGGTAGATCTGAACAGGACACCTCAACTGCATTTCTCTCTTTTATTCATCAGGGGGCGCTACAGCCTAGGACTTGAGGCACATGGGATTCATGGTCATTGTCTGTGATTCTAAGTAGCAAGAAAGTATCACCCGGAGAGTACGTCATTCTGGTTTTTGTTGCAGGTGAAACATACACAACATGTTTCAGCACATTCGCACCATCGGGTGCATCATGCACAGAATTGGAAACTTAAAGACAAATCATTATTAATATTGATATATAAACCCAGTGAGAATGAGGAATGAATGGATATTGAGAAGTTGTATCAGGAGTCAGAGGCAGCAGTGCAGAGAAGAGAAAGGGACAGACACAATGACAGTTACACAGAACTATAAACCCAATGAGAATGAGGAATGAATG